>NC_134354.1:753573666-753588300 GCF_048569485.1 Anomaloglossus baeobatrachus | reverse complement strand
TTTGTCAAAAGGGGGGCTCAACCGATGCCAGTCAAGTGGGGTGTGTGTGGCCCAGTTAGTGGCAACGAGGGAGACTGTGGTTGGAGTCCCCTCGCTGTGTCTCTAAAAGAACCAAGATGAACAAGTCATGGCTCTCAGAGGACTTTTCTTCCCCTGGGTCAGCCAGGGGACGGGAAAGGCACGCGTATTTTTGAGAGTGCTTCATGCAAAGCATCTTTTTCTTTTTCAAAAGGGGGCTCAACCGATGCCAGTCAAGTGGGGTGTGTGTGGCCCAGTTAGTGGCAACGAGGGAGACTGTGGTTGGAGTCCCCTCGCTGTGTCTCTAAAAGAACCAAGATGAACAAGTCATGGCTCTCAGAGGACTTTTCTTCCCCTGGGTCAGCCAGGGGACGGGAAAGGCACGCGTATTTTTGAGAGTGCTTCATGCAAAGCATCTTTTTCTTTTTCAAAAGGGGGCTCAACCGATGCCAGTCAAGTGGGGTGTGTGTGGCCCAGTTAGTGGCAACGAGGGAGACTGTGGTTGGAGTCCCCTCGCTGTGTCTCTAAAAGAACCAAGATGAACAAGTCATGGCTCTCAGAGGACTTTTCTTCCCCTGGGTCAGCCAGGGGACGGGAAAGGCACGCGTATTTTTGAGAGTGCTTCATGAAAAGCATCTTTTTCTTTGTCAAAAGGGGGGGTCAACCGATGCCAGTCAAGTGGGGTGTGTGTGGCCCAGTTAGTGGCAACGAGGGAGACTGTGGTTGGAGTCCCCTCGCTGTGTCTCTAAAAGAACCAAGATGAACAAGTCATGGCTCTCAGAGGACTTTTCTTCCCCTGGGTCAGCCAGGGGACGGGAAAGGCACGCGTATTTTTGAGAGTGCTTCATGCAAAGCATCTTTTTCTTTGTCAAAAGGGGGGGTCAACCGATGCCAGTCAAGTGGGGTGTGTGTGGCCCAGTTAGTGGCAACGAGGGAGACTGTGGTTGGAGTCCCCTCGCTGTGTCTCTAAAAGAACCAAGATGAACAAGTCATGGCTCTCAGAGGACTTTTCTTCCCCTGGGTCAGCCAGGGGACGGGAAAGGCACGCGTATTTTTGAGAGTGCTTCATGCAAAGCATCTTTTTCTTTTTCAAAAGGGGGCTCAACCGATGCCAGTCAAGTGGGGTGTGTGTGGCCCAGTTAGTGGCAACGAGGGAGACTGTGGTTGGAGTCCCCTCGCTGTGTCTCTAAAAGAACCAAGATGAACAAGTCATGGCTCTCAGAGGACTTTTCTTCCCCTGGGTCAGCCAGGGGACGGGAAAGGCACGCGTATTTTTGAGAGTGCTTCATGCAAAGCATCTTTTTCTTTGTCAAAAGGGGGGGTCAACCGATGCCAGTCAAGTGGGGTGTGTGTGGCCCAGTTAGTGGCAACGAGGGAGACTGTGGTTGGAGTCCCCTCGCTGTGTCTCTAAAAGAACCAAGATGAACAAGTCATGGCTCTCAGAGGACTTTTCTTCCCCTGGGTCAGCCAGGGGACGGGAAAGGCACGCGTATTTTTGAGAGTGCTTCATGCAAAGCATCTTTTTCTTTGTCAAAAGGGGGGGTCAACCGATGCCAGTCAAGTGGGGTGTGTGTGGCCCAGTTAGTGGCAACGAGGGAGACTGTGGTTGGAGTCCCCTCGCTGTGTCTCTAAAAGAACCAAGATGAACAAGTCATGGCTCTCAGAGGACTTTTCTTCCCCTGGGTCAGCCAGGGGACGGGAAAGGCACGCGTATTTTTGAGAGTGCTTCATGCAAAGCATCTTTTTCTTTGTCAAAAGGGGGGGTCAACCGATGCCAGTCAAGTGGGGTGTGTGTGGCCCAGTTAGTGTCAACGAGGGAGACTGTGGTTGGAGTCCCCTCGCTGTGTCTCTAAAAGAACCAAGATGAACAAGTCATGGCTCTCAGAGGACTTTTCTTCCCCTGGGTCAGCCAGGGGACGGGAAAGGCACGCGTATTTTTGAGAGTGCTTCATGCAAAGCATCTTTTTCTTTTTCAAAAGGGGGCTCAACCGATGCCAGTCAAGTGGGGTGTGTGTGGCCCAGTTAGTGGCAACGAGGGAGACTGTGGTTGGAGTCCCCTCGCTGTGTCTCTAAAAGAACCAAGATGAACAAGTCATGGCTCTCAGAGGACTTTTCTTCCCCTGGGTCAGCCAGGGGACGGGAAAGGCACGCGTATTTTTGAGAGTGCTTCATGCAAAGCATCTTTTTCTTTTTCAAAAGGGGGCTCAACCGATGCCAGTCAAGTGGGGTGTGTGTGGCCCAGTTAGTGGCAACGAGGGAGACTGTGGTTGGAGTCCCCTCGCTGTGTTTTACATGCTTTTAGAAGGGCATGAAATGGCTTGGAGGTTGACTTTCATCATATGCAAACTGTTGGCTACCAAAATGCTGCCTTTCCAACAACTGTGGTTATAGGCAATGAGGAACATACTGATGAAGATGAGACGCAGATACCCGATTGGGATGACAACTTAAATATTCGGTCAGGGCAAGAAGAAACTCGGTCTGAGGGGTAGGGGAGTGCAAACACAACAATTGATGATTAAGTTCTAGATCACACCTACTGTCAACCCACAGTCAGACACTCGAGGAGGTCAACAGAGGCGGTGGAGGAGGATGCAACCGACGTCGAAGTAACCTGGCGCCTTCCTGGACACAGTCGGAGCACTGGTAGCACGTCTACAACTGCATCCTCAGCCACCACTCTGCCTCTGAGCATTATTCGGGGTGGATCAACAGGTCGCATGGCCTCTAAGCCTTGCCTAGCCAGGTCCTTTTTTGACATAGAAAAAGATCGCCCAAATTATGTGATCTGTAAAATTTGTCATGGTTCTCTTAGTAGAGGTCAAAACCTCAGCAGTTTGACAACTTCTTCCATGAATCGTCACATGAATAAATATCATATGGCCCGATGGGAAGCTCACCGTGCTGCAATGCGGCCTAGCGGAGCGAACCATCCACCGCCTGCCCCTTCCAGTGCATCCGCGCGCTCGTCATCTTCTAGGACTGTGGGGACAGCTGTCACACCTGTTTTTCCACCCACAACTTCCACCACTGTAACCGCAACAGGCAGTTTGCTTGGTAGGTCGTCAGTTGGTTTGGAAGGGGAAACAAGTGAGTGTGTACAGCTCTCTCAGACATCGATAGCACCAACTTTGGATGAAGGCAACATCATGTCTCCGCCTGCACTTTCCTCACAAAGCTGCATTTTTCCAGGGACACCCGACTCAACACCGTCTACACACAGCAGCCAGATCTCTGTCCCTCAGATGTGGTCAAATAAAAGGCCACTTCCTGCGACCCATGACAAAGCGAAGAGGTTGACTCTATCCCTCTGTAAGCTGTTGACTACAGAAATGCTGCCTTTCCGCCTAGTGGACACACAGGATTTTAGAGACCTTATGTCTGTCGCTGTGCCCCAGTACCAGATGCCTAGTCGCCACTACTTCTCTAAGAAAGGTGTGCCCGCGCTACACCAGCATGTCGCACACAACATCACCGCTTCCTTGAGAAACTCTGTGTGTGAACGGGTGCATTTCACCACCGATACTTGGACCAGTAAGCATGGACAGGGACGTTACATGTCGCTGACTGGCCACTGGGTAACTATGGTGATAGATGGTGAAGGGTCTGCTGCACAAGTCTTGCCGTCCCCACGACTTGTGTGTCAATCCTCTGTCTGTCCAAGTTCCGCCACTGCTTCTGCATCCTCCACCTCATCTGGGTCCTCCACCTCCGCCCCAAGCCTGCCTGGTCAGGCCACCAGCGTTCTCACTGCGCAGAAGGAATCACGCACCCCTCATTACTATGCTGGTAGCAGAGCGCAACGGCATCAGGCGGTCTTTAGCTTGACATGTCTTTGAAATAGGAGTCACACAGCGACTGAGTTGTGGGCAGCTCTGGAGACTGATTTTGATAAATGGTTGTCTCCACTCAACCTGCAGCCTGGTAAGGCCGTGTGCGACAATGCTGCAAACCTGGGTGCGGCCCTTCGCCTGGGCAAGGTGACACACGTGCCTTGTATGGCTCACGTGTTTAACCTTGTTGTCCAGCAATTTTTAACACACTATCCCGGCCTAGATGGCCTTCTGACCAGGGCACGGAAACTGTCTGCAGTGCTCACTTCCGCCGTTCAACCGCCGCACCTGAGCGACTTGCATCGCTCCAGAAGTCTTTCGGCCTGCCGGTTCATCGCCTGAAATGCGATGTGGCGACACGCTGGAATTCAACTCTCCACATGTTACAGCGACTGTGGCAGCACCGGCGAGCCCTGGTGCAATACGTCATGATGTATAGCCTGGGCCAACGAGATGCAGAAGTGGGGCAGATCACCCTGATGGAGTGATCTCAGATCAAGGACCTATGCACCCTTCTGCACAGTTTCGACATGGCGACGAATATGTTTAGCGCTGACAATGCCATTATCAGCATGACGATTACAGTCATTTACATGCTGGAGCACACGCTAAACACTATTCGTAGTCAGGGGGTGGGACAACAGGAAGGGGAGGAACTACAGGAGGATTCATATGCGCAAGACACAACAACATCACCAAGGTCCAGACGTTCATCATCACCAACGCGGCAGGCATGGGACCATGGGGGACAGGGATCAACAAGGGCGCATGGTAGCAGGTGAGATGTTGAGGAAGGTGCAGGAGGACATGAAGATATGGAGGACGAACTGTCCATGGACATGGAAGACTCAGCAGATGAGGGGGACCTTGGTCAAATTTCAGTTGAAAGAGGTTGGGGGGAGATGACAGAGGAAGAAAGAACGGTTAGCACCTCTATGCCACAAACACAGCGTGGACTTGGTGCGCATGGCTGCGCAAGACACATGAGTGCCTTCTTGTTGCACTACCTCCAACATGACCCTCGTATTGTCAAAATTAGAAGTGATGATGACTACTGGCTTGCCACACTATTAGATCCCCGGGACAAGTCCAAATTTTGTGACATAATTCCACCCATAGAAAGGGACGCACGTATGCAGGAGTATCAGCAGAAGCTGTTACTCGATCTTAGCTCGGCTTTTCCACCAAACAACCGTGCAGGTGAAGGGAGTGATTCTCCCAGTTGTAACTTGACAAACATGGGACGGCCTCGTCATCTTCAACAGTCTACCCGTACCAGTAGGACCGTATCTGGTGCTGGTAACAGCAATTTTATGGAATCTTTTCATAATTTTTTTAGACCCTCCTTTGCAAGGCCACCAGAGACAACAAGTCTGACACATAGTCAACGGATGGAGAGGATGATACAGGAGTATCTCCAAATGAACATCGATGCAATGACTTTGCAAATGGAGCCTTGCTCCTTTTGTGCTTCAAATCTAGAAAAATGTCAAGAGCTCTCCAGTTACGCCTCGAAGATTTTGTCGTGTCCAGCTGCCAGCGTTGTCTCTGAACGTGTCTTCAGTGCTGCTGGGTGTGTGCTGACAGATAAGCGCACGCGTCTGTCCAGTGACAATGTGGACAGACTGACGTTCATCAAAATGAACAAGTCATGGATCCAGAAGGAATTTACTACCCCTGTGTCATCCTGGGGAGAGTAAATGCTTGTGGATTTGGAATGTGCTTGATGCAAATCAAAACATCCTGTTTGCAACTAGGGCACAAGTGCTGCCACTGATAAGGTGTCTGTGTGGGGCCCAATTTTTGGAAAAAAAGGGAGACTCCGCTTGGAGTAACCCTTGCTTGCTGTGTTTTTTAAAAATGATACAAGATGAACAGATCTGAAGGCAAGATGAAGCCAACATCATGTCTCCGCCTGCACTTTTCTCACAAACCTGCATTTTTCCAGGGACACCCTACTCAACACCGTCTACAGACAGCAGCCAGATCTCTGTCCCTCAGATGTGGTCAAATAAAAGGCCACTTACTGCGACCCATGACAAAGCTAAGTGGTTGACTCTATCCCTCTGTAAGCTGTTGGCTACCGAAATGCTGCCTTTACGCGTAGTGGACACACAGGATTTTACAGACCTTATGTCTGTCGCTGTGCCCCAGTACCAGATGCCCAATCACCACTGCTTCTCCAAGAAAAGCATGCCCGCGCTACACCGGCATGTCGCACACAACATCACCACTTCCTTGAGAAAATCTGTGTGCGACAGGGTGCATTTCAACACAGATACTTGGACCAGTAAGCATAGACAGGGTCATTACATGTCACTGACTGGGCACTGGCAAACTATGGTGAGAGATGGAGAAGGGTCTGCTGTACAAGTCTTGCCGTCCCCACGAGTTGTTTCAATCCTTGTTCTGTATGTAGAAGTTAATACACTGCTTCTGCCTCTTCAACCTCGTGTGGGTCCTCTACCTTTGCGCAAACCCTGTGTGGTCAGGCCACCCTTCCTTGCAACTGCGCACAAGGACTACCACACACCTCCTTACTATGCTGGCAGCAGAGCTCAATGCCATCAGGCGGTCAAAGTTTTACTTTGAAATGTATGGGAAATGTGAGTCACACCGCTATTACAGAGAATAGTAGTCAGGCAGGGTCAAAACATTAATTGAGGAACAGGAACAGAATGGGACGGCCAGGACTTAATCAGAAAACAAGCAGAGGTGAAATGCGTATCGGCCAACAAGGTACATAAACAGCAAGCAGGAAAAGTAGTCAGGTAACAAGCACACAAAATCATAAAACTGAACTGGGGGTAAAATTAACCAGAGGTTCATAGCTATGTCTGGCAGTGGTCTGCAGACAGGATGGGCATAAAAAAGGGTGTGGTGTCTTCCCATTGGTTGTAGCTGAATGATGGTATTTCATCTGTGAGATACCCACCAGCTACATTCAGCCAGAGATTCTGCATCTGTCAAGGTAATGCAGCCCAGTGGGTGAGCATAACCTGCGTCCACCTGCGCCGCTGGCATCGACTACTCTCCCATCATCAGCACTATTCATGAAAGGAACACGTTGTCACCTGGCGACCGGAGTACAAATTGACGGAGCGGACTCCGTTGGTGACTTAACAGCCGTGTGCGGCAATGATGCAAACCTGGCTGCGGGCCATCCTCAGGGCAATGTGACACACGTGCCTTTTATGGCTCACGTGTTGATCCGAATTCTCCAGCAATTTTTAAAACACCATCACGGCCTACATGGCCTTGTGCAGCGGGCACGCTCGCTATGTGCTCACTTCCATCGTGCGCACACAGCAGCTCAACAACTTTCATCACTCCGGAAGTCTTAGGGTCTGGCAGTTAAACGCCGGAAATGCGATGTTCCGACACGCAGGAATTGGAATCTGCACATGTTGCAGCGTGTGTGGCAGCACCGCAGAGCCCTGCTGAAATACGGTAAGACATATAGCCTGGGATAAGTTGATCCAGAGGTGGTGCAGATCACGCTGCTGGAGTGGTGTCAGATCAAGGACCTATGCACCCTGCTACACAGTTTTGAAATGTCGACGAAGATGTTTAGCACTGGCAATGTCATTCTCAGCGTGACAATTCTGGTCATCTACATGATGGAGCACACTGTAATTATTATTCGGAGTCAGGTGTTGGGACAAGAGGAAGGGGAGGAAGTACAGGAGGAGTCATATGCGGAAGGGATAACAAGATCTACGAGGTCCAGATGGTCAGCGGCACCTATGCGGCAGTCATGGTGAGGGAGAGGGATTAACAAGGGCGCATAGTATCAGCAAAAAGTGTTGATGAAAGTGCAGGAGCCCATGAAGAAATGGAGGACGAACTGGCGATGGGCATGGAAGACTCAGCAGATGAGTGAGAGCTTGCTCACATTTCGGTTGTGCGAGGTTGTGGGTAGAGGGCAGAGGAAGGATGCACGATTCTCACCTCTCTGCCACCAACACACCAAGGACTTGGTCCTCCTGGATGCACAAGACACATGAGCGCCTTCTTGCTGCACTACCTACATGACCCTCGGATTGTATGAATTTGAAGTAATCCTGAATACTGGGTTGCCACACTGTTAGATCCCCGGTACAAGACAAAATTTGGCGAACTAATTCCTGCCATAGAAATAGACGCACGTATACAGGAGTATCTGCAGAATGTGGTACGCAATCTTAGATCTACTTTTCCACTAAACACCAGTGCTGCACAGAGTGAATCTCAACACTTTGTCATGGATAGGAGGAAATGGTCTTTTACTTGTCCACATCGGAGGGACCGAGGGATGGCTGCTGTGCTGAGATGGCGTTGAGTACGGTGTCCCTGCACAGTTGCACTTTTGGTCATATCCCAAAATGAGTTGAAAAAGGACAGATGCTGTTGGAAAGGGGAACAGGTGTGTTGGAAAGGGGAAAAAAATTTTGGTCCGTGGATTTGGTGGTTAAACAACTGTAACATTTGCTGAAGAAACAACATCTGTTACAGTGGGACTGGCAGATTTGGATAAAGTGGTATATAATCTGTGACCGCTATATAACAAAAATTAATAAGAAAAGAAAGAGAAAGGTATATATCACCTTCAGCAGTCAGTGTCCACCGTGCTCCCAGTTGGAAAAGGAGAGGTTGGCAACTTGAAGGTTTGGTGGAGGATACAGAGCTGTGTGGCTATGAAACTAATAGTAGCCTGAACCGAGTTAGACGCCATTCGGATCTGGAGACTGTGAGCCCTGTTAGCGTCACAGGGTCCACATGCCCACCCAGCCCAGGAACTCCCTGTTAACAACACAGGGGCCATTGAGTACGCTGACCGTGTGCGTAGGGGCCACACCTGTGGACAGCAGGCGCATCAGCAGCAGCAGGCCTGTTAATGCCACTGGGCTGCACAAGCAGGACTGTTAGGACAGGAGCTGGTCTTAACCGTTCTGCGTTACCAACTGTGGTGGTGGCCTGCATCCACCACCCTATCCCTGCCTACCTCTGGCCTAAAGCCGCAATGGGTTCAACACATGGAGGTGTGCTCTTTCGGAGCATAATAGAAGACTGCGCACCTCCTTGTTGGCTCCAGCCCCTTTTATAACCTGGGTCCGCCCCAAACCAGGGTGAACCACAATGCACCTCCTGGAGACAAAAGCAGAGTGACACGTCATGAGTGGCATAACTAGCGTCCTATTTGGAAACGCAACTTCAATGATGACCTCATGGCTGCCATGACCCAAACACCTCACCAGTCATCGTCTGACCATCAATAATGCGGTGACAAGTCATAGGTGTGGGCCTCTGCAAGCCATTTGGGAGGACACCTGATGCCCTGTGGTCTATATGGGACCCCCACATCAGGGCCAGGGCCAAAGAGTTCATTACCGGACCTAGTCTCTGATGCAGGAAGTGCCTGAGCATGCTCAGTAGCATGAAATACAGTCTCTGAAAAAAGACTATCAGCTTTAGCATGGTGTCTAGGCACAAAACAGGACTTAGACCCGGCACAGAATGCAAGCACCTGTGCAAAGAGGCTTTTCACACTTAGTGTGGGAGCATGCGCTGTATCCCGAAATGAAGACTTAGCGTCAGGAATGGCACAGTCAGGCTGAGCATACTCACTAGGCGAAACACTGTAATTATGCTGCAGCTGGGGTACATCGGCACACGCATGCGCACTAGCTGCCTCTCCACACTTAGACGTGGAGGGGAAATTTGTCTTGGAGATGCTGTCTATGAACAGAAGGAAAAGCTAAAGGAAGCCTGACTTTCTATCCCTCCGAATTATGAAATGCAGCAATGAATTCCATGAGTTTGCTATAACATTAGCGTAGCTAAATGTGCATGAGGGTGTGATGTAGAGGTGCTAGAAATAGCTTGTCACCAGTGGGGCACTAATGGAATACAACAGCCAGTTCTATGATGCCACAAAATGGCAGTATTTTGTGCTATCATTATAGCTTATTAAAAACAGAGCACGAGGTTGTCATGCAGAGGTGCTGCACATAGATTTGCAGTAGTGTGAATAGACAAAAGTACAATAGCCACGTTTAGGATACAACTAGGTACAGTGAGTGTTTGCTAGTATAATGGCTGAGTTTAAAAAAGTTAGAGTGTGCAATGCAGGCAGACGTGCTGCAAATATCGTTCCAATACTGTGAATAGACAAAAGTACAATAGCCACGTTTAGGATACAACTAGGTACACTGAGTGTTTGCTACTATAAATGGCTGAGTTTAAAAAAGTTAGAGTGTGCAATGCAGGCAGACGTGCTGCAAATATCGTTCCAATACTGTGAATAGACAAAAGTACAATAGCCACGTTTAGGATACAACTAGGTACACTGAGTGTTTGCTAGTATAATGGCTTAGTAACAATGAGTTGTAGTGTGCAATGCAGGCAGACGTGCTCTGCAAATGTCTTTGCACTAGTGGGACTATAGCAAAGTCCAATAGCCACGTTTAGGATGCCACTAGGTACACTGAGTGTTTGCTAGTAAAATTGCTTAGTTTAAAAAAGTTGGAGTGTGCAATGCAGGCAGATGTGCTCTGCTAATATCTTTGCACTAGTGGGACTATAGCAAAGTCCAATAGCCACGTATAGGATGCCACTAGGTACACTGAGTGTTTGCTAGTATAATGGCTTAGTTAAAATGAGTTTGAGTGTGCAATGCAGGCAGACGCGCTATGCAAATGTCTTTGCACTAGTGGGACTATAGCAAAGTCCAATAGCCACGTATAGGATGCCACTAGGTACACTGAGTGTTTGCTAGTATAATGGCTTGGTTTTAATGAGTTGGAGTGTGCAATGCAGGCAGACGCGCTCTGCAAATGTCTTTGCACTAGTGGGACTATAGCAAAGTCCAATAGCCACGTATAGGATGCCACTAGGTACACTGAGTGTTTGCTAGTATAATGGCTTGGTTACAATGAGTTGTAGTGTGCAATGCAGGCAGATGTGCTCTGCTAATGTCTTTGCACTAGTGGGACTATAGCAAAGTCCAATAGCCACGTATAGGATGCCACTAGGTACACTGAGTGTTTGCTAGTATAATGGCTGAGTTTAAAAAAGTTAGAGTGTGCAATGCAGGCAGACGTGCTGCAAATATCGTTCCAATACTGTGAATAGACAAAAGTACAATAGCCACGTTTAGGATACAACTAGGTACACTGAGTGTTTGCTACTATAAATGGCTGAGTTTAAAAAAGTTTGAGTGTGCAATGCAGGCAGACGTGCTGCAAATAACGTTCCAATACTGTGAATTGACAAAAGTACAATAGCCACGTTTAGGATACAACTAGGTACACTGAGTGTTTGCTACTATAAATGGCTGAGTTTAAAAAAGTTAGAGTGTGCAATGCAGGCAGACGTGCTGCAAATATCGTTCCAATACTGTGAATAGACAAAAGTACAATAGCCACGTTTAGGATACAACTAGGTACACTGAGTGTTTGCTAGTATAATGGCTTAGTAACAATGAGTTGTAGTGTGCAATGCAGGCAGACGTGCTCTGCAAATGTCTTTGCACTAGTGGGACTATAGCAAAGTCCAATAGCCACGTTTAGGATGCCACTAGGTACACTGAGTGTTTGCTAGTAAAATTGCTTAGTTTAAAAAAGTTGGAGTGTGCAATGCAGGCAGATGTGCTCTGCTAATATCTTTGCACTAGTGGGACTATAGCAAAGTCCAATAGCCACGTATAGGATGCCACTAGGTACACTGAGTGTTTGCTAGTATAATGGCTTAGTTAAAATGAGTTTGAGTGTGCAATGCAGGCAGACGCGCTATGCAAATGTCTTTGCACTAGTGGGACTATAGCAAAGTCCAATAGCCACGTATAGGATGCCACTAGGTACACTGAGTGTTTGCTAGTATAATGGCTTGGTTTTAATGAGTTGGAGTGTGCAATGCAGGCAGACGCGCTCTGCAAATGTCTTTGCACTAGTGGGACTATAGCAAAGTCCAATAGCCACGTATAGGATGCCACTAGGTACACTGAGTGTTTGCTAGTATAATGGCTTGGTTAGAATGAGTTGTAGTGTGCAATGCAGGCAGATGTGCTCTGCTAATGTCTTTGCACTAGTGGGACTATAGCAAAGTCCAATAGCCACGTATAGGATGCCACTAGGTACACTGAGTGTTTGCTAGTATAATGGCTTAGTTAAAATGAGTTTGAGTGTGCAATGCAGGCAGACGCGCTATGCAAATGTCTTTGCACTAGTGGGACTATAGCAAAGTCCAATAGCCACGTATAGGATGCCACTAGGTACACTGAGTGTTTGCTAGTATAATGGCTTGGTTAGAATGAGTTGTAGTGTGCAATGCAGGCAGATGTGCTCTGCTAATGTCTTTGCACTAGTGGGACTATAGCAAAGTCCAATAGCCACGTATAGGATGCCACTAGGTACACTGAGTGTTTGCTAGTATAATGGCTTAGTTAAAATGAGTTTGAGTGTGCAATGCCGGCAGACGCGCTATGCAAATGTCTTTGCACTAGTGGGACTATAGCAAAGTCCAATAGCCACGTATAGGATGCCACTAGGTACACTGAGTGTTTGCTAGTATAATGGCTTGGTTTTAATGAGTTGGAGTGTGCAATGCAGGCAGACGCGCTCTGCAAATGTCTTTGCACTAGTGGGACTATAGCAAAGTCCAATAGCCACGTATAGGATGCCACTAGGTACACTGAGTGTTTGCTAGTATAATGGCTTGGTTAGAATGAGTTGTAGTGTGCAATGCAGGCAGACGCGCTCTGCAAATGTCTTTGCACTAGTGGGACTATAGCAAAGTCCAATAGCCACGTATAGGATGCCACTAGGTACACTGAGTGTTTGCTAGTATAATGGCTTGGTTAGAATGAGTTGTAGTGTGCAATGCAGGCAGACGCGCTCTGCAAATGTCTTTGCAGTAGTGGGACTATAGCAAAGTCCAATAGCCACGTATAGGATGCCACTAGGTACACTGAGTGTTTGCTAGTATAATGGCTTAGTTATCAGTTGGAGTGTGCAGAGGACAAGAGGGTACAGTGGCAGGATTGTGGTGCTCTGGGTAGAGGAATGGAAGCCTGCCTTTCTATTCCCTCCTAATGGTGAAATGCAGGTAGGAAATCCCTGACCTGGGCTACACAGACGCTGTTGCTGTTTGCAGGACCTGTCACCTATGGCTCTCTGACCCTGCCGGTTGGAGCCCTCAAAAGGACTGCTATAAAGTGCTCTCCCTAAGCTGTCCAGCGCTGTGTATGCAGCGCATACAGCTGTATCGGCTATAGGACTCAGGAAGACGGAGCTGCGACAGTGATGTCTGACACCAAAGACGCAGAAGGCAGATAATGGCGTCCGTGAAGAAAATGTCCGGTTTTATAATGCAGGGACATGTGACATGCAGATCCTATCACACATGCCGTTGCTTCTCTGGCTCAAAGTCCACTTAGCTGTGTGTGTGTCTGGGATTGGCTGACATGCTGGCCCGCCCCACAAGACGCGCGCGCTTAGGGAAGGAAGACAAGAAAAAAAAAAAAAAAAAATGGCGATCGCCATTATAGAAACAGCAGTGATCTGAAGGCGCTGTTCACGCACACTATACACTGAAATGTGATAATAGTTTGATTCACAGAGTGACTTACACTATTACAGCAGAAACCAAGCTATGATTTAGCTGTTTTTTGGCTGCTAGAACCGTTCTCGAACGTTTCTAGAACTACCGAGCTTTTGCAAAAAGCTCGAGTTCTAGTTCGATCTAGAACATGCCCCAAAATCACTCGAGCCGCGAACTGGAGAACCACGAACCACGAACCGCGCTCAACTCTACTGCTGAGTACTTGGTGCAGTGTAGCAGGAGGTGGGTTTCATCCTCCAGGGCCTCTAGGTCACAGTGTTGGCACAGTCTGTCCTCCCTGGGCTTGTAGCTCTGCTTGTGTCGGCCGGATTCGATGGCTAGACTGTGGGCACTGAGTCTATATCGGCTCAGGGTCCTGCGGTCTCTGGGATCCGGGAGTTTTTCCAGATATGGGGCCAGTCTGTAGTCTCTCTGTAGTCTCTGGTACATGGTCAGTTTCTGTGAGGTGTTGATGTCGGTCCTCCAGTCACTGACATACCTCTCCTGGCCCTCGTCTACCATCTTCCTGATTCTGGTTCTTGTCAGGCTGCTGTGATTGGTTGTTTTGTCCAGTTGGGTTTGGGAGAGCTGTGCCAGGGGTCCTGGTTCATCTGGCCCACGTATATATATCAGAGCTTTGTGGTGATGGGAGCTTGGATTGCTACTCTGTAGGTGAGCCTGAAATGATAGTGACCTCTTCAGAGCTGCTAGGTGTAGAGGGAATCTGCCCAGCTCAGCCCGACAGGCGCTGTTGGAGGTGCTTCGATGGACCTGGAGAAGGTGCTTACAGAGTTCCAGGTGGAATATTTCTGTTGGGCTGGAATCCCACCTTGACCAATCTGGGTAAGTGTGAGGGCCCCAGACTTCGCTGCCATACAGGAGGATTGGGGCAATGATGGAATCGAAGATTTTTAGCCAGACCCTCACTGGTGGCTTCAGATGATACAATTTCCTTCGGATGGCATAAAAGGTTTTGCAGGCCTTGTTTTTCAGGGTCTCTATGGCTTGTTTGAAGCTCCCTGACTGGTGAATTTCCAGGCCCAAGTAGGTGTATTTGTCTGTTCCTGTTAGAGTGCAGCCGTTTAGGACAAATGGAGGATGCTGGTCAAATCTTCTTTTTCTCTTCTGGAACACCATGATGTTGGTTTTCTTTAGATTGATTGGTAGTGCCCATGTGGAGCTGAATTTCTCCAAGATTTGTAGG
>NC_134354.1:753311166-753563666 GCF_048569485.1 Anomaloglossus baeobatrachus | reverse complement strand
GATGGATGATAGCGGGATGAATGGAGGGATGAATGGAGGGATAGAGGGATGGATGGATGAATGGAGGGATGAATGGAGGGATAGAGGGAGGGATAGAGGGATGAATGGAGGGATGAATGGAGGGATGAATGGAGAGATAGAGGGAGGGATAGAGGGAGGGATGGCTGATAGTGGGATGGATGGATGATAGAGGGATGGATGATAGAGGGATATATAGATACACGACAGATAATAGATAGATAGAGATAGAATCATAGATAGATAGAGGGATAGAGATAGATAGATAGATAGATAGAGGGATAGATAGATAGAGGGATAGATAGATAGAGGGATAGATAGATAGATAGATACTGTATCTCAATGTTGGTGAAAGAGTCAGATTCATTTGTTCCCATAAAACTACTATAAAGAAATGAGGAAAAAAATACAAATACAATTTTTTTTTTTATTTTTTTATTTTCACCACTTTGGATTCAAGCTAGCAACGTTCAAAACTTGTGTCCAGCAGCCTCCTGGCTTTCCTAGCTGCTCTAGCTGTTGAGCCACTAGGATTGATGATGTCAGAGGGAGGATTTCACATAAATGAACCTACAATGCAGCCTATTACACAGGACACAGCTACATTGTACAGAGCAGCATCTCTATGTCCTGTATTCTAGAGGGAGAGGAAAAGAGGATTTTTTTTTTCTTCTAATAAAGTTACTAAAAATAATAAAAAAAAATAGAATAATGTAATTTTATTGCACTTTTTTATAAAATAATAAACATCACAAATCAGCAAATAACATGGACATATTTGGTGTCCCTGTAATCGTAATGACCTGAACAACACAGCGATCAGATTATTTATGGGGATCGGTAAATGGCGGGAAAAAAAAGGTGCAATTTATTATTTTTCTTTATTAAAACCCATAAAAAATGTAATAAAAATGGATCACTGAGGCCATGTTCACACATAGCGTAAATGCTGCATTTTTTCTACAGGTGTCCGCGCCACGAGTGCAATAACAATGTTCTCTGATTATTGCGTGTTTGCGGTATTTTTTATGCATTGTCCTCTTATTTGATACATGTTTGTTGCTGATGTGAATCCTGAAGCTTATAAAGAAAGAAACACCAAATCCGCACAGTTCAGCGGCGTCTTTCCACGCACCAGGAGCGGAGATTTCATGATGTCTCATCCACTTTGCTTGGACAATTAGTCCATATTCACATGTAGTGTAAATGCTGCATTTTTTTCTGCTGTTTCTTTGCACATTTATTCTGCTGTGTTTAATTGTCCAAGTAAAGTGGATGTGATTCCATGAAAAGACGCCGCTGAATTCTGCGGTTTTCGGGGGGGTGGGTTCTCTGGAGGTTTCTATGTGGAGCTTAAAAAAATGCAGGAAAAAGCTTCTCTGTACGATAAAAACACTTAAAAACGCAGATTCACATCTGAACCAAAAACACATTAAATAATGGAGAAAAGGCAGAAAAAATGCAGCAAAAATGGAAAAAACAGAGAAGATTGTTATTGTGTAGTTTGGTGCAGACAGAAACAAAAAGAAACAGAATTTATGCAACGTGTAAAGACGGATTGATAGGCACAAATAAGCAACATGTCATATAGTGACACATAGAAATATAAAAAAAATTCTGACTGCTATGAATATGAATGAACAGTGCGGGACATCTGCTGAATGACCCTTACTGCCAAATGGCTAGGGGTGTGTCTAGGGGCGTGGTCAAAATTTGCCGCGGCGCGCTGCACGCGCCGCATACTTTGTCCCTCTTTCCTTTCTTGAAAAGTTGGGAAGTATGGTGTTGGCACAGTCTGTCCTCCCTGGGCTTGTAGCTCTGCTTGTGTCGGCCGGATTCGATGGCTAGACTGTGGGCACTGAGTCTATATCGGCTCAGGGTTCTGCGGTCTCTGGGGTCGGGGAGTTTCTCCAGATATGGGGCCAGTCTGTAGTCTCTCTGTAGTCTCTGGTACGTGGTCAGTTTCTGTGAGGTGTTGATGTCGGTCCTCCAGTCACTGACATACCTCTCCTGGCCCTTGTCTACCATCTTCCTGATTCTGGTTCTTGTCAGGCTGCTGTGATTGGTTATTTTGTCCAGTTGGGTTTGGGAGAGCTGTGCCAGGGGTCCTGGTTCATCTGGCCCACGTATATATATCAGAGCTTTGTGGTGATGGGAGCTTGGATTGCTGCTCTGTAGGTGAGCCTGAAATGATAGTGACCTCTTCAGAGCTGCTAGGTGTAGAGGGAATCTGCCCAGCTCGGCTCGACAGGCGCTGTTGGAGGTGCTTCGATGGACCTGGAGAAGGTGCTTACAGAATTCCAGGTGAAATATTTCTGTTGGGCTGGAATCCCACCTTGACCAATCTGGGTAAGTGTGAGGGCCCCAGACTTCACTGACTTACAGGAGGATTGGGACGATGATGGAATCGAAGATTTTTAGCCAGACCCTCACTGGTGGCTTCAGATGATACAATTTCCTTCGGATGGCATAAAAGGTTTTGCAGGCCTTGTTTTTCAGGGTCTCTATGGCTTGTTTGAAGCTCCCTGACTGGTGAATTTCCAGGCCCAAGTAGGTGTATTTGTCTGTTCCTGTTAGAGTGCAGCCGTTTAGGACAAATGAAGGATGCTGGTCAAATCTTCTTTTTCTCTTCTGGAACACCATGATGTTGGTTTTCTTTAGATTGATCGGTAGTGCCCATGTGGAGCTGAATTTCTCCAAGATTTGTAGGTTGTCTTGGAGACCTTTCTCGGTTGGTGACACCAGCAGTAGGTCATCTGCATAGAGCAAGAATTTCACCTGGGCGTCATGGAGTGTGAGACCTGGAGCAGGTGAAGATTCCAGAACAGTAGCCAGCTCATTGATGTAGATATTCAAGAGCGTTGAACTTAGGCTGCAGCCTTGTCTGACTCCTCGGCTCTGCTGGAAATATGCCGTTCTTCTACCGTTCACACTCACGCTGCAGAGGTTCTCGGTGTAGAAGCTTTTGATGACATCGTAGGTCTTTCCTCCTATTCGCTTTCTATCTATCTATCTATCTATCTATCTCTCTGTCTATCTATCTATCCACCTATCTATCCCTCTATCTATCCCTCTATCTATCTAGCCCTCTATCTATCTATCTATCCCTCTATCTATCTATCTATCTATCTATCTCTCTATCTATCGATCCATCTATCTATCATCTATCTATCTATCTATCTATCTATCTATCTATCTATCTATCTATCTATCTATCCCTCTATCTATCTATCTATCTATATATCTATCCCTCTATCTATCTATCTATCTATCTATCTATCTATCTCTCTAACTATCTATCTATCTATCAGTCAAATCAAATCAAATCAAATAAGCTTTATTGGCAGGACCAAATACAAATTAGTTTTGCCAAAGCAAGTGTACATTAGGGACTGGGGCTGTAGGGATGGTGGGTGGGGACTGTAGAAGGATGGATGGGGCACATCCAGGGTGGGGACTGTGGGGGCACTTCTAGGGTGGGGGCTATGGAAGTCCATGGCTTATGATCGGGCATGTCCAGGGTGGGGACTGTGGGGGCACTTCTAGGGTGGGGGCTATGGAAGTCCATGGCTTATGATGGGGCATATCCACGGTGGGGACTGTGGTAACAGTGGATGGGGCATATCCAGGGTGGGGACTGGGGGGCTATCTATCTATCAATCTCTCTGTCTATCTATCTATCCCTCTATCTATCTCTCTATCTATCTATCCCTCTATCTATCTATCCATCTATCTATCCATCTATCTATCCCTCTAGCTATTCCTCTATCTATCCCTCTATCTATCCCTCTATCTATCTATCCCTCTATCTATCGATCTCTCTATCTATCCCTCTATCTATCTCTCTATCTATCTATCCCTCTATCTATCTATCCATCTATCTATCCATCTATCTATCCCTCTAGCTATCCCTCTATCTATCCCTCTATCTATCCCTCTATCTATCTATCTATCTATCCCTCTATCTATCCCTCTATCTATCGATCTCTCTGTCTATCTATCTATCCCTCTATCCCTCTATCTATCTATCTATCTATCTATCTATCCCTCTATCTATCTATCTATCTATTCCTCTATCTATCTATCCATCTATCTATCTATCTATCTATCTATCTCTCCATCTATCTATCTATCTATCTATCTATCCCTCTATCTATCTATCTATCCATCTATCCATCTATCTATTTATCTATCTATCTATCTATCTATCCATGTATTTATGTTTTTGTAGCAATGTTGCCTATTCTGATTTCATCCTTTTAACTATCAAAGGTCCGTAACATAACAATATCCTCCTGAACTTATGAAATGCTGATTGACATTGCATGATATTATTTAGTCGTGATCTATAAGTACTCCCAAATCCTTCTATACAAGTGACTCTCCTAGTTCTACACACCTAGGACATATGTTGCCTAATTGAGATGAGCGGATCTGTTAAGATTCTAATGTGCAAAATCGCTCGGAGTTTTCCTAGAAATTTGATTTGAGACCTTTTTTCTACAAATTGAATATTTCTTATGATTCGCTGGGATCTGAAGGGTATGGGAATCGTAATATGTTAAAAAATGAAATAGTACTGAGCTCACCACCTACCTACACAACTTGCTGTCACTCGTACGGTCCTTGGTGCCTCTTCTTACTGCTGCCTCATGCTGAGACGCCAGGCATCTTCACACTATTCTGGGACTTCCAGAATAAAGCCCAGGACATTCCTACGTACTTTCTGGCCAGAAATAGAAAATGAGAGTTTGTGTCCTAAGGTGGTTGCACGCAAAAAGAAATAGCGCTCACCTCTCCACCTACTTAAATAACTTGCTGTCCCTCATGCAGTCCTTGGTGCCTCTTCTTATTGCGGCCTCATACTGAAACCTCAGACATCTTTACACTATGATGGAACTTCCAGCCATGATTAAGCCCAGAACATTACTCCATACGTCGTGACCAGAAGTCGAAGACAAGAGTTTGTGTCCTAAGGTTTTGGCACACAAAAAAGAAATAGTACTCACCTCATCACCTACCTACACAACTTGCTGTCCCTTGTATGGTCCTCGTTACCTCTTTTTACTGCTTCCTCTTGCTGAAACCCCAGGCATCTTCACACTATAGTGGGACTTACAGTCACGATTAAGGCCAGGACATTCCGCCACACATTGTGGCCAGAAGTTAAAGACGAGAGTTTGTGTCTTAAGGTGGCGGCACACAAAAAAGTATTAGTACTCACATCACCACCTACCTACTTAACTTGCTGTCCCTTGTATGGTCCTCGGTGCCTCTTCTTACTGCTGGCTCGTGCTAAATCCCCATCTTCACACTATGGTGGAACCTCCAGCCATGATTAAGCCCAGGACATTCCTACATACGTTATGGCCAGAAGTTTAAAATGAGATTTTGTGTCCTAAGGTGGTGGCACACAAAAAAGAAATAGTACTCACCTCACCACCTACCTACACAACTTGCTGTCCCTGGTACGGTCCTCGGTGCCTCTTCTAACTTCTGCCTCATGTTGAGACCCCAGGCATCTTCACACTATGATGGGATTTCCAGCCACAATTAAACCCAGGACATTCCTCCGTATGTTGTGACCAGAAGTCGAAGACAAAAGTTTGTGTCCTGAGGTGGCGGCACACATTGTGATGTCACATTTTGTAAAAATTATATATACTTTTGTTTACGTTTACTTGTCGTAATAGTCCAATAAGAAAACCATACTCACCACTTGAATATTGCTGTTGGTTACTACTGTTTAATTTTTCTAAGCCAGATAAGTTGAGGGTTCTGATACATTACTTATACTGTCTTTGCATTGAAGAGCTCAAAACAGGCAGAGGTGAACACCCCTTTGGTGCAACCTGTTTAGCTGCACAGGGGCCCAAGGGGTTTGGGGTCACTTCCAAGCAAATGGAATTGTGCATTCTTATTAGCTATTCGACTGCAAATATCCATTATATTTTTCTTGCCCTTTTCTGTCTGCGTCTGCTTCTGGTGCACATCTACGAGTGTCACACTTGCCGGGTGTAAAAAGTGTGGTGAGGTGCATTCAGACCTATGTATGTCTGAAGCACAACAAAAACACAAGAAAAGGGGGCACCGAGGATACAAAAACAACAGGAGACCCTAGAGCTAGTGAGAGGGGTAGGTGGGCACCTTCTAACCTCACCTGCAACTGTCCCTCTTCTCCTCACCAGTCCCTATACAGTTTCCGAAACTGTCGCCGAACAGGAACCTGGGACAATAAAAAAGACCCTATAGTAAGAGATAGATGGGGCTCACTAGACCTCACTGCTGCACTAACAACACACTAGAGTAATAAAGACAAACGGGAGGGGGGAAATAACAACCAAAAGGATATTGCTGAGCACAGGAACTAGACTAGTAGAAACGTCTTCACAGGCGGCCAGGACACAAAGGAATTTTTATCTTCAGCAGGGAACGTTGGGATACACTACTGTTTACAGATGAAGGGCTTGACTACTTAGTGAATGCAGCAAGGAACGGCTTTGTAAAAGGAGGGATAACAACCAAAAAGATATTGCTTGGCACAGGAACTAGACTAGCAGAGCCTTCTTCACAGGGGGCCAGGATACAAATGAGTTTATATCTTCATCAGGGAATGCTGGGATACACTACTATTTAAAGCTGAAGTGTGTGACTACTTAGTGAATGCAGCAAGGAACGGCTATGGAAAAGGGGGGAATAACAATTAAAAGTATATTTCCTGAGCACAGGAACTAGACTAGCAGAACCTTCTTCACAGGGGGACAGGGCACAAATGAGTTTGTATCTTCAGCAGGGACTGCTGGGGTACACTACTATTTAAAGCTGAAGGGTGTGACTACTTAGTAAATGCAGCAAGGAACGGCTTTGGAAAAGGGGGCGGAGGAATAACAACCAAATAGATATTGCCTGAGCACAGAAACTAGACTAGGAGAGCCTTCTTCACAGGGGGCCAGGGCAGAAATGAGTTTGTATCTTCAGCAGGGAATGCTGGGATACACTACTATTTAAAGCTGAAGAGTGTGACTACTTAGTGAATGCAGCAAGGAACGGCTTTGGAAAAGGGGGGGGGGATAACAACCAAATGGATATTGCCTGAGCACAGAAACTAGACTAGGAGAACCTTCTTCACAGGGGGCCAGGGCAGAAATGAGTTTGTATCTTCAGCAGGGAATGCTGGGATACACTACTATTTAAAGCTGAAGGGTGACTACTTAGTGAATTCAGCAAGGAACGGCTTTGGAAAAGCTGCTGCGGCAGCAAAACTGGAACTTAACCACTTAAGTGCCAGAAGGAATTAAATCCATTTAAATGAAAACAGCCAAATGAGAGGCTCAAGTCCAAAGGCTGTCACTGGTCTCAACATGCAGGGAGATGATCGTGACACTGTGTCCATAAGTTCCATAGACAATGACTGGAGTGATGGTGCACATGTGCCATCCTTGTGCATCTCGTTCCAGTCCCCTAATTATTGATTACCCATTTTTTCCGATCTTTTCTAGAAAAAGCTGACTTGAGGGATCAGGGGGAGTTAATACTTGTACATTTTGGAGTTTTTTTCTTTACCGTCGCCAGCCTCGGAGACAAACAAAACAGAAAATTAATGTGAAATAATTACCAGACACAAGGTCACCGCTGTGTTTCTTGCTCTCGCCGTAGATGTTGTTCGCTTGCTATGTAACAGACTGGTGCTCGTAGTCAGAGCCAACATTACACAATCAGATTATGCCAAAAAGAATTTAACAAAGTCGTAATGATGAACACATACCAAATGTCAAGTGCGCTGATCTCAAGTGGCATGTTCTGCCAGCCAATTTCCCCTCCTGCCGAGCAGCAGTTGTTGGCTATTGAGAAACAGCACAAAGTATTTCTGACTTTCACAGCATGGCGCTCATCTCCTCCGCGCAGACTGTTTACCCAATCCAAGTCATCATCATCTGCAAGTTTTCAGCACCCCTCCTTTGTGAAATTACCCCCACCTCATCCTAAAAAAAAAAGTAATAAAAAAAAAATCTTAAGACACCTGCTCACCCTCGAAACAGCCCGAAAGCCTTAGACTGCCGCAGGGTGCTTTAAATGCTGCAAATTAAAATCCAGTCCAAGTGTTTTTTTTCTCAGCAGAATCCATTGTTACTCCACTTACAACCCCATTAGCGATAGGGCTGCCTTTCAAGGTTTAAGTGTTATTTCCCAGCTCTGCCAGCATTTCATGTGCGAGAAAAACTGTATTGGTCACTTTTAGCCTAATAAGGTTAAAGAGCCAAATAGCTGCTCAACGCACATTAAATTGGAAAACAAAAAAGTGAAAATCAGCCCCGAGGGGGAATTGGAAGGTTCAGCGCATTTTCTTGCATATGATTTCAATTATGTGGATTTTCACACTGAATGTAAGCAACATTTGAACTGTGAGTATTGCAGCATTTTATTTAACACCATGGTTGAGTAAGAATGTGACATTTCTCCTGTGATCAGATTCATACGGATTCTACCATAAGCCTAGATTAAGGCATGCCTAGTATTCACGTTCCTTTAAAGGGAACCTGTCAGCAGGTTTTTGTTATGTAATATGTAATTATGTAATTACCTTTCCCTGAAGAAGCAATAACCAACTAAAGCGAAACGTGCGTCGGAGCGGTTTTTGGTAGTATAGGAGTAGGGGCTACCTTTCTCATGGATGAGTCTGTTTGCTCAATTTTGTATCCACCTTGTTGGTAACATTTCTTGCACTTTATGGACCTCCTCCAGGTATTTTAACATGCCATGGAGAAAAAGACATGGATCGCGCATCCCAAAAATACATTGATCTAAAAGCCGCTAGGCAAAAATTTAAATAGAACATGAGGTTCTTAGTTACCATTCTGATCAGACTGTATTAAGCCCACTGCCACGTCACAGCGAACCTCTTGAGTGGGTCCCTAATCTAAAGCCTTTATGGTGCGGCACTGTGCACCAACCACTGCCGGAGCGACAAAGCACCAGCAAGGCAGGCGACCTGGCGCCTCACAGCACCCATGCTGCAAGGCAAAGCCCCCAAGGCTCCAGGCCGCACCGCCCCACTGTCACGACATCACCACAACAGGCATTTTTTTTCTCCATGGCATGTTATATAACAGTCTGTCCCCCTCTGTTTTTTGCTTGGATCTGCACTCCCCCCATTTGGCACAGGTGTTTTTAATCAGCAGGAGACTGCAAGAGGGGTCAGCCTTTTTTGCTCCCAGTTTACACATGGGAGCCGGTGGGAGGTGAGTGCGCAGCTTCTCTCACTGTGTGTTGGTGCTGTGCAGTGGCCGCTGTTGTGGTGATGTCGTGACAGTGGGGCAGTGCGGCCTGGAGCCTTGGGGGCTTTGCCTTGCAGCATGGGTGCTGTGAGGCGCCAGGTCGCCTGCCCTGCTGGTGCTTTGTCGCTGCGGCAGTGGTTGGTGCACAGTGCCGCACCATAAAGGCTTTAGATTAGGGACCCACTCAAGAGGTTCGCCGTGACGTGGCAGTGGGCTTAATACAGCCTGATCAGAATGGTAACTAAGAACCTCATGTTCTATTTAAATTTTTGCCTAGCGGCTTTTAGATCAATGTATTTTTGGGATGTGCGATCCATGTCTTTTTCTCCATGGCATGTTATCCTCCAGGTATTTTATATGGAGTAGAGATATTCAATGGGAGTGATTATACTGTATATAGATCACCCACATCAAAGGCTTATTTTTATATCGGCCCCATGAGTACCTCTGAATTGTAAATATATTCTATTACTGCCAAAATACTTCTTTATATGGTCTACTCTAATTTTTGTACCCCCTATTTTTCTGGATTGTACTATTTGTATGGAATGCTACATTTTTCTGTTTTTTAAAGAATTTTTGTGCCTAATAATAATTGAGATTTGATTTTAGCATACCGTAATACTCCTTGTGTTCTCTTATGATTTTGTGCCTGTTTTGAGGGTAGCTTGATACCACTTTGGCAATACAGTCTAAATATGCAATTTATAATGTGTCCAATTGAATTTTTTTTCTGTTCTTGGACTTCTAGCTTCAGCCTTGATTAAAGCATGCCTAGTATTCACTTTCTTTTAAAGGGAACCTGTCAGCAGGTTTTGCATATGTAACCTGAGAGGAGCACTATGTAGAGACAGAAATCCTAACTGCAGCGATAACACTTTCTAGGCTTCTTGCTGTAATTTTGATAAAATCAAGGTTTTATCTGTGTAACCCCACCCACACATCTGATTGGCAGATTTGTGTGTACAGTGTACAATGGCAGAAAGCTGCAAATCAGTGGTGGAAGCGGGGTTATAGATAGAAGGAGGACTAAGTGACACAAGACACCTAGTCCTGTAATGATAATCTCCTACTGATACTGATTTTATTGAAATTGGAAAACAGAGACAAGTAAGTGACATATCACTTGAATCAGGCTCTCAGCCACTACATCATGCTGTTTTCAGATTACATAGCAAAAACCTGCTGACAGATTCCTTTTAAGAAGGACTTCTTTTGAGGAAAAGCACAGCATAACAGTTCAACAAGCAACATTTTCTAACTTTTTACAGCCAAGCCATTGCTAATAATAATATTGTTAATATTATTAATATTAATAATAATATATTTTAATAATAATAATAATAATTGTATTTACATAGATAGAGGCAACATATTCCTCAGCACTTTGCAATTTAGCAGATACATGTAGAGACAATAAAAAAAAAAAAAAAAAGTAACACATGGTTAATAAGTTACAGGAGGAGTGAGGGTCCTGCTCATAACCTTACAATCTAACCTAAAAGATGATCACTGCCTTGCTAATGAAACTGAATAAAAATAGAGAAAAAAATTAAGAAACTATTGTATCCACTCTATTTCCTTATAGAGTGTAATTATAAACTGTTGCTGAAGGTTAATGCCGCGCTGCCATGAATGAGAGGAAAATCTAGGAGAGATCCGATGGCGGTTTTATTAACAACGCGTTTCAGATACAGTGACTTACGAAAGTATTCGGCCCCTTTTAATTTTTCAATATTTTCCCACATTTCAGGTTTCAAACATAAAGATAAAAATGTTAATGTTCTGGTGAAGAATCAACAACAAGTGGGACACAATTGTGAAGTTGAAGGAAATTTATTGCTTATTTTAAATTTTTGTAAAAAAAATAAATAACTGAAAATTGGGGCGTGCAATATTATTCTGCCCCTTTAAGTTAATACTTTGTAGCACCACGTTTTGCTGCGATTACAGCACAAGTCACTTGGGGTATGTCTCTATCAGTTTTGCACATCGAGAGACTGAAATTCTTGCCCATTCTTCCTTTGTAAACAGCTGGAGCTGAGTGAGGTTGGATGGAGAGCGTTTGTGAACAGCAGTTTTCAGCTCTTTCCACAGATTCTCGATTGGATTCAGGTCTGGACTGTGACTTGGCCATTCTAACACCTGGATACGTTTATTTGTGAACCATTCCATTGTAGATTTTGCTTTATGTTTGGGATCATTGTCTTGTTGGAAGACAAATCTCCATCCCAGTCTCAGGTCTTTTGCAGACTCCAACAGATTTTATTCAAGAATGGTCCTGTATTTGGCTCCACTCATCCTCCCATCAATTTGAACCATCTTCCTTGTCCCTGCTGAAGAAAAGCAGGCCCAAACCATGATGCTGCCACCACCATGTTTGACAGTGGGGATGGTGTGTTCATGGTGATGAGCTGTGTTGCTTTTACGCCAAACATATCGTTTGGTATTGTGCCCAAATAGTTTGATTTTGGTTTCATCTGACCAGAGCACCTTCTTCCACATGTTTGGTGTCTCCCAGGTGGCTTGTGGCAAACTTTAAACAACACTTTTTATGGATATCTTTGAAATGGCTTTCTTCTTGCTACTCTTCCGTAAAGGCCAGATTTGAGCAGTGTACGACCTGATTGTTATCCTATGGACAGACTCTCCCACCTCAGCTGTAGATCTCGGCAGTTCATCCAGAGTGATCATGGGCCTCTTGGCTGCATCTCTGATCACTTTTCTCCTTGTTTGAGATTAAAGTTTGGATGGACAGTTGGGTCTTGGTAGATTTGCAGTGGTATGATGCTCCTTCCATTTCAATATGATCACTTGCACAGTGCTCCTTGGGATGTTTAAAGTTTTGGAAATCTTTTTGCAACCAAATCCAGCTTTAAACTTCTCCACAACAGTATCACGGACCTGCCTGTTGTGTTCCTTGGTCTTCATGATGCTCTCTGCGCTTTAAACAGAACACTGAGACTATCACAGAGCAGGTGCATTTATACGGAGACTTGATTACACACAGGGGCTTATATTTATCATCAGTCATTTAGGACAACATTGGATCATTCAGAGATCCTCAATGAACTTCTGGAGTGAGTTTGCTGCACTAAAAGTAAAGGGGCTGAATAATATCAATTTTAATTTTTTTATTTTTTACAAAAATTTAAAATAAGTGTGCCCCCCCCGTGCCAGCAGCCGATGCTGCTCTAGTCCGGACCTTCACTGGTGGTGGCTCAAGGGTCTCTGGACTCGGGGGCCTCGTGGACATGCCAAGTGAAAAGGGGGTTGGACGTATATGTATGTTGTGAGTTCGTGACACCACCCACAGTGTGTGGTGAAGTGGGACACCACCGCTGCTGTTGCGGGACACCTGAGGGAAATGTTGTGCAGCAAGCTGTTAACCCCTCCGTGGGCAGGGATGGTGGCCCCGGGACCTGATGGCTCCAATGCAGGGGGGAATGACTACCGCAGGGGGGTTGTTGGTGTACTCACTGTTGGCAAATAACACACGAGTCTCTGGTAATCCAAGGTGGTGGTGGCCGGTGCCACGGCCGGAGGTGCTCAGGGTCCCCCACCCGGCTGGTGGTCTCTATCCTTCTCCTGCACTGTTTTCTTAGTGTATGACTTACCCGTGTGTAACGTAGGAGTCCGCTCCCGGCTGGATGTGGCCTAAGGAGCCATGCCCGCAGACGCTGGCCCGTGGGATCTATGGGCCTTGGCGGTGACCACATATCCCCAATCGGTGGGCTGTTGTCTTCTATGAGGGACTTTGGGTGGGACAGAACCTCTAGTCCTGGCCTCAATCGGTTAATTAACCAGCTCCAGTCGGTTCTTGTTTCTGGCTTCAGGGTCCGAGTAACCCCCTTTGTGCTACGGTTTCCGGGTCAGTTCCCCGTGTCGGTACCGGCAGGCTGCAACCCTGGCCCGGCACGCCTCGGTTCCACCGAGCCGTATTCCCATCTCCTGCTGACGGAGACCACCGTCTGCCTCCTAGCCAGTGGTACCAGGGCTCCAACCCTGGCACCTTCAAATTGAACTCTCTCTCCTCCTGTTGGGACTACACCTAGCCCCAGCTCCTCTCAACTTGAACTTCAACACTGAACTGTTTACTTTCCCGCCCTGGGCTGTCTAAACCCCTGGGTGGGTGTGCACCAACCGCATGGCCACACCCACTGGTGTGTCTATCTGTCCCTAAGAGGGTGACTAGGGTTTACTGGTTGGCTGCTGTTCCTAAGTGTGGGAAGGTGTTGTGCGGGGGCCTAATTGTGACCACCTGGATTCTCCAGGGCGTCACATAAGCAATAAATATCATTCAACTTCACAATTATGTCCCACTTGTTGATTCTTCACCATAAAATTTTAATTTTTTTATCTTTATGTTTGAAGCCTGAAATGTGGAAAAAAGGTTGAAAAATTCAAGGGGGCCGAATACTTTCGCAAGGCACTGTATATCCATCTCCTTCATTAGGCCAAAATCACAATTTAGATTGTTTATAGATTGTAAGAAATTGAGGATAAAGATTCTGGACTGCCTAAGCATTTATCCAAGCCTAAACCCTATTGAGCAACTGTGGGGCCTCCTCAAACTGGAGGTGAAGGAGTGGAAGGTCTCTAACATCCACCAGCTCCAGGATGTCATCAGGGAGGATGGAAGAGGATCCAGCAGCTCCTGTGAAGCTCTAGAGACCTCTAGGTCCAATTGATTTAAGGCAATGATTGAAAATAATCATGGCCAAATAAAATATTCACACTTTGGGCACAATTTAGCCATTTTCATTTAGAGGTGTACTCAATTTTGTTGCAGGCGGATTAGACATTAATTGATGCGTGTTGAGCTAAGGGTCTGACAATGATGGTTGGGGATGGTCCTATTCCCCTATTCAAAACTTTTATGTTGGCCTATATTTTTCTACTTATACCCCCTGAGTGGATCCTACCAGAATTGTCAGGATTTAATAACATTGATCCAGTGTGTATGGGCAGCCTTAGGGGTACTTTGCCCACTACGACAACGCAAGCCGATGGTAGCGATGCCGAGCGTGATAGTCACCGCCCCCGTCGCAGCTGCGATATCTTGTGATAGCTGCCGTACCGAACATTATCGCTATGGCAGCTTCACACGCACTCACCTGCCCTGCGACGTCGCTCTGGGCGGCGAACCGCCTCCTTCCTAAGGGAACGGGTCGTGCAGCGTCACAGTGACGTCACACGGCAGGCGGCCAATAGAAGCAGAGGGGCGGAGATGAGCAGGACTTAAACTTCCGTCCCACCTTCTTCCTTCCTCATTGCAGCCAGGACGCAGGTAAGGCGATGTGTGCTGCCGCAGGAACGAGGAACAACATCGTAACATCGGTCCTTCCGAAATTATGGAGATAACCGACGCTACACCGATCATACGATTTCGACGCTTTTGCGCTCGTTAATCGTAGT
Organism: Anomaloglossus baeobatrachus; assembly: GCF_048569485.1. Taxonomy (NCBI): domain Eukaryota; kingdom Metazoa; phylum Chordata; class Amphibia; order Anura; family Aromobatidae; genus Anomaloglossus; species Anomaloglossus baeobatrachus. The sequence continues at coordinate 753,548,955 of NC_134354.1, read as the reverse complement.
AAAAAGGATTCACATACTCCGATGTCAACAGCGATGCCGGATTTGCGTCACTTTCGATTTAACCCCATTGACATCGCACATCGCACCTGCGATGTCGTAGTGTGCAAAGTACCCCTTAGTTATGATCCGCTCTATTAAGTTTAATGCATTGGTTTTTTTAGTAGTTTTTATGTCTGTTTGATCATTACCTAGGAGGTCAACCCAGATCTTGTTTGCAATTAATAAAATTGAAATACAGAGTAACGGTGACTATGAACAAGTTTATTTCCAGTTTTATTTCTATACTTTATGTAATGGCTTATAATGAGAATGACCCCAATGTTTCGAATAAAGTAATTACATTTAAAAGCAGCTAATAATCTAATTCTGTGGTCCTTGAAAAGAGAATCTCAACTTCTCACAATAATTAAGATCTAAAAATGAGCAAATTGAATTTGTTACAAATTTCTGGAAGATTTTGAATTCTGGTGAAAGCAAAATGTTTGGAATTTGATTTGCACATATCCTTTAAACTGTAATCCCGATGGGTGCCATGTTGACGGATACTGTTGAGGGACATAAAGGGGTTAAAAGAATTAATAAAAATATATTCACCTTCATTATACTGGCCCCTGACTTCGAACCTTGTCTTCTCTGTCACCAAAACTTCCCTGGTTTCCCATTGATCTCCTTGATGCATGTAGGAGCACTGGCAGACACAGGCAGAAAAGGGCCTCTGTGCAAGAACAATACATGGATCCTTTGAAGTCCAATAGCTAATCATAATGCAGAATCCCACACTCTTTGAAGGTGATATTGGGTTCCCTTACCGTTATACACGAGGGGCGAGCACTGTATTAGTGGGTCCACTGGGCCAAAGGTACCGTTCAATTGCCTGGAGAAGCAAACTAGATCAGTCGCCAAGTCTTCACTTCTGCCACCAGAGGTGGCAGCAGGTACATGCGCTGGTAAGTGGCCGGCAGAAGGGCAGCCCCTGGGAATCTGCGGTACTCCGGCAGCTGGCATCATGGACACAGTACAGTCCCTGGTAGAAACGGTAGCACCAGAAGGCAGAGTAGTGGATTTGACTGGGATGGATGGATGTGGCAGCAGCGACCAGCATGGATATTTGCAGCAGCTTGTATGGTAGTAGGCAGCTGGCGTAGTTGGTTGCAGCAACTGATAGGAGTACACTGCAACAGAGGTACAGGTCAGCAACAGCAATAACACAATATCAGCACTGAGGACCTGAGAACTAGCAACTGAACTAACTCATTGCTCAGGCACCTTCCATGGGGCAGAGGTGCCTTAAGTACCTGTAGCCTCTCAGCTAACTTGAGAGACATTTCCGGGTTTGGAGGATGGTGGCCCTTTAAGAAAAGGGGCATGGCCACAGGCATGCCCCTAGTACAGAACCAGAAAGTCTTCAATGAGTACACAGCTTCCAGGAGACAGCAGCATGAGACTGGAAAGAAGCGGCTGTCGTGGGCGGAGGAGGGGACGCCGAGCTCTCCCACTGCTCGGGTCCGGCTGCCACTGCGGCTGCTGCGGCCTGCTGCTGCTGCTCGGTGGCTCGAGCGATGGGCCGGATCCCGGGGACTCGAGCGGCGCTCTTCACCCGTGAGTGAAAGGGGATTGGTTTTTGGGATAGTTTATTGTCCGTGACGCCACCCACGGTTGTGGTGATTTGTTGACACCACCGCTGCTCTTTATGGGGATCCCGGGAGTGATGGTATGGAACAGCTAGAGGTTAGTCCTCCCCTCCGTGGGTAGGGGGTTGGTTGTCCCGGGGCCCAGTGATGGAGTGGGTGATGCAGGGTTTGGTGGGGTGCAGGGACGCGGGGGCAGCGCTGTGCCTTGCGGCACTGTGGTACTCACTCAGCCTGAGACGATGACACAGTTCTCGGTAAAACACACGGCTGGAAAGACGGTTCCCACGGACGGCTGCACTTGCTTTTCCCCAGTAGTTGATGGTGACGGTCCCTTTTCCTGCACCTAAGATGATGATGGTTGCGATGGGTTCCCACCGGTAACCCGCTCCCCGGCTTGGATATGTGCCGGAGGAGCCCAACTTTGCCTGCAGGCGCTGGCCCTGAGAAACTGGTGCCTTGGCGGTGGCGGTGTCTCTCTGTAACGGTTGGACTGTTGCCTTCAATCGGGACTTGCTTGTTGGGAGACCCAGAGGTCCCCTTCACTAACGGATTTGGTAAATTCACAGCAACTCCTAGCCTTGCCGGGATCCGAAAGGCCCCTGCTACTGGTGCTGACTGCTCTTCGTATACCGCTCCAGTACCGCCGGGCCACCACCCATCCGCGGTCCTTCCAGCAACCTCCAAGCAGTCACACCTGCAGACAGTCACCGCCGTCTGCTGACCTTGCTGTCTCAGTCCGGGGCACACACCCGGACCAGCTTCAGGCTTTCTTAACTGTTCCACTTTCTGTCACTCCTCTACTGTCCTCCTTTACCACTTCACCTCCTTCTACTTCCTCCTCCTAAACTCAACTCTAAACTTCATCTGCCCAGTTTTTCCCGCCTCCAGGGCTGTGAACTCCTCGGTGGGCGGAGCCAACCGCCTGGCCCACCCCCTGGTGTGGACATCAGACCCTGGAGGAAGGCAACAAGGATTTTAGGTTAGCCTTGGTGTTCCTATCTGGGGTGTAGGGTGTGGTGGTGTTATGACCTGTGACCCCTGGCTTGCCCAGGGCGTCACACGGCCACCACAGGAAGGCCAGACGGGTGAGAGGATCGATGTCCCCAACGGGAGGGGGGCAGGACAATGTGGAGACGCAGGTGTGGGCATTACATTTACTTTTTGGGCCCCACAGTTTGAAAAAATGATATGTCTTCCCCTGTTAAGGGGACAAAGCATGTCATTGACATCAGTGACATGCATCATCTCCAACATGACCATTTTGGGCATCAACATTAGAAGAACTGAAGACCCGAGCAGAGTATCAGGTGAGCGACGGGGACATAATAAGGCAAGTGAGGGCCTCGGAGACATGATAATGTGTTTCATTTTTAACCTCTTCATTCGGGGTTTGAAGGGACCTCAGAGAGAGCCTAAAAAAAGGTGTTTGGTGCACTTTCAATTCAAACCAAATGATATTTACCAACTGATTCAAGTAAATCCAATCTAAATGATTTTTGGGGTATTCACTCTTGTCTAGTAAGAACAAGGCCACCCTCTAAAGAGTAAATGTTTGAAGAATTGTCCCAAGGGTCATGGAAAGGGAGACAAACACCCTTCTCTCCAAGGAGACAAATCCCACGACCATGATGGGGTATCCAGTCTGATCTTCGCTATGTGGCTTCTCTATATTGGGAATTGTTGAGTGTTCACTTTTTAAAATAAATCCCCAAAGACGAACTGATAGATATAAAAAAAACCACCTGTATCAACATCACTATGGTAAAAGCCCACTTACGAAGAGGCTTTGGTAAAGGCACAGAGTTAAAAATTAACATAAGTAATCTTTTCCTTCTTAGCGTTTATGAGAGTTTTCAGCCTCTGCTCTTCAGATGATCTCTTCTAAACATTGACTTCACTCTATAATTTACCCCTCGCCTCTGCAAATTCCCAACATTTTGCAAAATACATATCTAGCACTTAATGCTTTCATCCTGTATTTCCCGCTCGGCTTTTGTACGGGGACTGAACTGTCAGATGCATTTAAGGCTAATCCTGTTGTCCGCCTGCATCCCGCTCAAGTGTTTGTATGGAGCGGTTTCCAGTGCTGGTAGACCTCCCTCCCTGTTTGTGTAAAGTCAACAGATCTTATCGGAGAATTAGCAGTGTTTCACTGTATTAATACTGTTTGTACATTATATGGAAGGCACTGTGCAAACAATGGCTTCTGTATAATAAATGAGCTGTTTGCTTGTGTTCTATGTTTACTGATAACGATATTTCCTTATCTGCACCGGTATACAGAATTTTCATACCAGTAATTTGCCTTTCTTACAATAAACAATATCTAAATATTTGCCGCCAATTGTTTTCATTATGCCAACATATATGAAAAAATGTTTGGAAATAGTTAAATATACCATTTTGTGTATGCAGGTAAGATGCAAAACTACAGTTATAGAGTGTCACACTCGCTGAAGTGAGCTGAAGTGGACCAATGGGACCTCAGGGAGACCCCAAACCCACCCTTTTGCGGGACAAAGGTCGGGACTGTGGCGCTGACCCCCAGGGCAGGGGCAGACACAGGAGCAGGCAGGGCGGAGTCTCAAGTGTGAACAGGGACCATGAGGGAAGTAGAGAGTACGGCCAGGACAGATAGGCAAGGTCGTCAGCTAGGTTGAGATCACCGGGATAGCTGAGGCTGGAGGCACAGCTGGGGCGGACAGGAACAGTCTCTGGTGTGGCGAGGGCCACCAGGATATCTGAGGATAGCTAAGTATAGCTGAGGCTGGAGGCACATCTGAGATGGACAGGGACAGTCTCTGGTTTGGTAAGGGGTAGCTGAGGCCGAAGGCACGGCCGGGCAAGGATACATGTACCAACAAGACAGGACCGACTGGCAAGGAACAAACAGAACTGAATGGATGGGACAGACAAAGGGACATGACAAGCAGCTAGCTAAGGCATTGAACAAGCAACTCCCTTAAATACCAAGTGCATCTCAGCAATAGGCTGAGAGGCACTTCCTAGGGGTGGTGTACTGGCCTTTTAAGAATGGGGCAGCAGCGCAAGCACAGATTCCAGAGGGCAGGAGGAGGAGCCTTAATGGAGGAGTGAGCAGGGACGCTGGACAGCGTAGAAGGAGCTTGCTGTGGCGGTGAGTGACAGCGCGTCCCTGCAGGAGGGGAGAGGCAGGGATGCAGCGTTACATAGGGCTTGTCAATTTCCCAACCGCAACGCCCTACAAATTTCAAAATATATGGGAACAGCTTTTATAAAAGCAGCACTTCAGCCATCAAGGTGGTGCTAACAAATCAAATGTATTAGAAATTTCTGAAATATTGTAAATTTGTTAGAGCTTAACATTTTTAGAATTTGATTCAGCAAAATGGTAGCTAGCCGGATTAAAGACCAGTATGAAGCCTGAAGATTGACCCAAAGACCAATCCAAAGCAAGCTGAAGACTGGAGCTGAAGAGGCAGGACAGGTGAGTATAAGATTAGATTATTTTTTTTCATCCCTTCTCTACCCTCCGTTTATTATGTTATGGGCTTTGTTGTGACCTCAGAGCATAATACACCTCTTTAGGAGGCAGATGTGAGTGAATTTTGAAATATGTTTTGGGAGGTTGCTCATCTTAAAGGGAACCTGTCAGGTGCAATATACACCCAAAACCACGAGCAGTTCTGGGTACATATTGCTAATCCCTGCCTAACTGACCCTACATCTAGTGGCATATATAATGAGATCTTTAGAAAAAGTATTTCTAAAGATCCTTTATGATATGCTAATGAGTGCAGGGACTAGTTGTAGGGGCGTTATTCCTCATTGCGCCCTCTTAACATGGTAGCACACGCACAGGAGCATGCTAACATGCTATTCAATGCGCATTGCCCAGTGTTATTGGTGATGGCACACATACCTATGTCCGTTTTCACTGCAACTGACAATCCAAAAAATTCCAAGGCACCGAGACGCTCCTCTACATTTTTAAATCTTTATTTGTCCCAGCATACAAAAGGAAAAAAATGCAAAAAACGTTTTGGCAGACAAAGGGCCTTTTTCAAGCCATAAAAATTGCAAAAGGGCCTGAAAAAGGCCCTTGTTGGCCGAAATATTGTTTCTTGCACTTTTTTTTGCACAACCCCCACTGCAGCCACCAGAGCCCTCACCACAGCCAGCACAAACCCCACCGCAGTCAGCGCAACCCCCACCGCCATCAGCGCAACCCCACCACACTCAGCACAGCCCCCACTGCAGCCACCAGAACCCCCACCACAGACAGCACAGCCCCCACCGCAGCCAGCACAGCCCCCACCACAGACAGCACAGCCCCCACCACAGCCAGCACAGCCCCTACTGGAGCCACCACAGCCCCCACCACAGCCAGCACAGCACCCCACAGCCAGCAAAGCGCCCACCATAGCCAACACAGCGCCCATTCTCCACCTCCTGGTTAGCTACATTCGCATTATAAGACGCACCCCTCATTTTCTTCCCAAATTTTTGGGAGGAAAGGTGTGTCTTATAATCCGAAAAATACAGTATATATATTTATATACAGTATATAATAAATATATACAGTATCTGTAGGAATGGAGAGGGAAAATGTCTACGTTAAATTTGGATGGGTCCCCAAGAGGCTAAACTCGTTACCGATCACAGATTCAGAGGTGATTTCAGATTGCTATCAGTAAGGGTCTCCACTACTCTATCCCACTCATTTATGGTGTTCATTGAATGTTATAGCCATTACATTCAGATTTTCTTCTCTCTCGATTTCCCCAGCGTTCGGCTTTGTATTCCGTCTCCAGGATATGAGACTGGAATAACACTGATTACTTATATGAAAGAGGTGAAGTTGAACTCGACAGCTTGTGGATTCAGTCAGATTGCCTCTCAACGCTTGTCCTCTTATTACAAATCTAAATGTTTCATGTTCAATCTTTTACCATATAATTCAAACAAACAGTAGCCGGGTATTTTATTATTATTTTTTTTTTTTACCACACTGCAAAAAGAAATGAAAAAAAAAATAAAAAATTGTATATAAACAGCATAGAAAAGAATGGCGTCTGCTGATAATTTATTATAATGCAAAGTTAGCAAAATCTGCCATGAGCGATGAATTCTTCATTAATCATCAAAGGCTTGTTGAGTAAATAAAGGATCGCGGTGCCATGACAGATAATGCAGATAGCGTTTTGCCTTGTCATCTCTTGATGGGGAAAGTGCTGACACCGTCTTCAGATTTTCATGGTTTTTTTCCATGTTTTATTAAACTTTTTTATATTATCACTTTATTTCTCTGTATGATGCATATTGCATTAAATTTCCTTTCACCCACGGATTCCTTATTTTTACACTATGAAAGAGCAGGGTCTGAGAATGGACATCTCTTAGTGATCAAGTGACACCAAAGGAGCCCCCATAAGTGGTATTATGCTTAAAGGCCTATATACTCAGACCAGTAATCGGCCAAAGAAACCTTTATATTGATTTTCTTTCACGATCATTATCCAATAGAACATGTCAATGATGTCATGAGTGTATCTCGCTCGGGGGGATCTGGTGTCCGAAGGTCACAGCGCCTCGCTGCTGGCAGGTCTACTGCTGTTATTTAATAACATCTCGTTCCTTGTGGCCTTGTGGTGCTTGTAAGGGTTAAGCACTAGGGATGATCGAATACTTTGATTACTCGGCTTCGCGAATATTTTCCGAATGCCTCGCCACTATTCGACTATTCGATGCGCAATGTAACTCTATGGGAAGCCCGAATAGTTCCGATTAGTTGTTATTTGGGTTTCCCATAGACTTAAATTGCACATCGAATATTCATGAATAGTCGAATAGCGGCGAGGTATTCAGTAAAAATTTGCAAAGCTGAATAATCCAAGTATTCGGTCATCCCTATTAAGCACCCTTTCCTGCCTGGCTTCAGGCTTTAGCTGTCAATCTCAGGTGTGGCTCTTTGAGATCACTCCCCTTCCCTATTTAAGGCATGTGATCTGATCCTATGATGCCAGTGATAGAAACTGAATCCCTCATTTCTATGTGGTCCACTTTGGAAGGAGTCTGCTCTGGAAGAAGTCTGTCGTGTTGTGTGCAGCAGTGGTGTTTACTGCACTGGAGCCGCCTGGAGCGTTTTTTCTTGCATGTCTATTTCCCCTATTTGTTTTCCTTCCCTTGTGTTTCTGCATCGTAGTGGTGAGTCTAGTGCAGTGTTCCCCAACTCCAGTCCTCAAGGCCCACCAACAGTGCAGGTTTTTGGGATTTCCTTAGTATTGCACAGGTTTTAATGTAATTACCTGCCCAGGTGCTGGTTCCAACACCACAGCAATGCTAAGGAAATCCTGAAAACATGCACTGTTGGTGGGGCTTGAGGACTGGAGTTGGGGAACCCTGGTCTAGTGAACTCATCAGCCTGCTCACTAGCCAGGGTGAGTTTAGGGCCAGCTGAGGGAATTAGGTATTCTGGTCGCAACAAGTTGAAAGAACCTCAGAGAATTTGAAGAGAGATAAAGCGGTGTGCCAGGTAATTGGGTCACCAGTAAATATCGAAAAAGGACACACATTTTATTATAAATGGTCAAAGGACACACTAACACAGCATTAAAAACATTTTAAATACTCGAGAAAGGGTGTTACAAACATAGGTATGTCCCTGTGAAGGGAATACACCATCCCCCAATATACAAGCTATTTTGTACGCAGACTTCAATGCAAAAAATTATGAAAGTGGTAAGAATGAGCAAAAAGAAAATAATCTTTATCAACAATGACCGACAGATCAAAACCTAGTGATGTGAAAAGGCCAACTGCACAACAAGATACAGTTAAAATTCCTGCAAGTACACATTGGAGTCAGATTAATACAATACAAATAGTTTGCAAACAGATGGTAAGCCTAAATAGGCAGAGAAAACAATTACCCTCCTGCTGCATCACCTATGATAAGGAATGAGTATGCGGAAGATGTGGGGAGACCCTACACGTATCGCCACATGCCTGTGGCTTCTTCAGAGGTAGGAATGAACACTGACAGTGTTAGCAGTATTTAAATACCAATATCGTAATGAAAAAATTATTATTATGCTATTGAAGGCTGAACACACCAGGAGCCGTGGCGTGGTCTGGTGAGGTGTTGTGATCCAGACTTACTGGTGCATTATTGCTGTGAGTGGCTGTGGTTTTAACTCGTGTTGTCTTTTTGTTGCTGCCTTCCCACTCTTGCTTTTTTCCTTAGTCTATTACTGTTTAAGCCTTATGAGTTATCAGTGTGTCTGAGTTTTGGTTTTCCCCTGTCTGTCCTATTCTGTGCTTCCATCTCACTCCTTCCCCTTCTTTCCCTTTAGGGAGGGAGGGGGTAACAGATTAGATCTGGTCAGGAGAATAGTAAGGCACACAACTCTGTTGTTTCCACACTCAGGGATAATCCGGAGGTCAAGGATAACCTAGGGATCCTTGGTGTGCCCCTGTCACTTGCTATTCTCCAGTCACATCCTGATATTATCTTTCTTACGGAAAAATGGCAGCAGGTCAACTCTAATTTTGCTGGATTGTGGAAGGCTGGAAATGGGGTTGAAAATCAAAATTACATACTCATCTTTTGGCTCACCTGTGCCAAACCTCCGCTCCTTACTTGGTCTTCTACTGACTATATCCAGCTCTGATCAATTCTGGTGTGTAAGGCTGAGGACGTGCTCTTTCACATCTTCATTCACTCTGTGTTCACACTTCTTGCCTACACAGGGTAGGAAGTGTCAATAGAGAGTGATGACTCATGTCATAAGAGGATGTCACCTGCCAAAAAAACCAGAAGAGACCGGAATCACAGGGATTCCATGGAGAAGAGGATGGGGAGGTGCGGCAGTGGGACAGGTGAGCTGCGAAGGGAGTACGCCAATTTTAACCCCAATGTAAATTATATTCTGGTGTTTGGAGAAATAACAGAACATAATAAGTCACATTCGATATGCATCAAACAAATTTGACGTAAATCAAATTGTCTGGCCAAATTCGAGGAAATTGCCAAATTCGAATTTTATAGTGATTATCAGTTGTCCATAACCGAGGAATGGCGCAAGTGTTCTTGTAACAGAAAAGATACACTATGGATTTTTATGCATTTATGGCCATTTGCTTTATTCTCAATGTAAGTCACATTCCAAAAAAAGAACTGTTTAATGCTAGCGGGAGTCTCATTGCAGGGCGGCACATGCCTGGACGAGTTGGCAATGACAATTAGGTTTGGGTCATTTATTTAATTAGATATTAATTGGTAGCTTTGGTCGAATGAATGAAGTAACCGTGTGTCACTGTCTGCACAATTATGTAATGATATCCAGCCAGGTATAACTTTCTTCTCGGGAGAATTTTAATCAGGATAATGGAAAGATAAAGAGAAGAGTCATTCTGACTTAGAAAAAGAGTTTTCTTTTTATCCTGCTTTTGAACGATGTCTTGGATTTTTATGGTCACAAAATGTATCTAAGCTAAACTAAATCATTCATATGGTGCTGAGGTCGTCCACAATGGTGCACATGGGCCCAATATTCATGGAGAACAAAGGACTCTCTACTATATAAGGCATTATCAAAGCCACTTGGTAGGTTGGAGACCTCTTGGTGGTTCACAAGTCTGCAATAGTGACCCCATCCCTGTAAAATTGATAGGGGAGGCTTTCTCTAAATACCTTGTGTTTCCAATTTAGCCTCTGAGCGGCGCTATCATGGTTCGCTCATCCCCATCACGTGATCCTCCAGTCTCTGTGACCTCTTAGCTCTGGTGATGTCTCGTCAACTTCTAGTTGACCTGACATCACCACAGCTGGCCCCAGCCTTCCTGAGTGACTGGGTTGTGGGCGGCATTTCACCACTCGTCACAGACCAGCATCGCTCCTGCTTGCGACGTTCTGCAATGATGAAGGACTGTGCACACGAGATGCTGGGCTGTTTATGCAGTGAAATGCTTCCCACAGCCCAGTCACTCAGGAACACTGGTGAAGGCTGCGGTGATGTCAGGTCAACTGAAAGTTGACCAGACATCACCAGATCCCAGAGGTCACGGAGCCCAGTCACTCAGGAACGCTGGGGAAGGCCACGGTGATGTCAGGTCAACTGGAAATTGACCTGACATCACCGGATCCCAGAGAACAAGGAGCCCCAGGGGTCACTCCATGGGGATGAGCAGAACACAATAGCGCCGCTCACAGGCAGAATTGGCTGATCAAGATATTTATAAAAGGCCTTCCTGTCAGTTTTACAGGGATGCGGCCACTATTTCAGAGTAGTGAACCACCCCTTTAATAGGGGTATAACAATAGTGGGGGCACAGGTTGCAGTCACACTCAGACCCTAGAGGTTAGGGGAACTAAAGGGTCTCATTGTCCCATGGGATAAGACCAATACTAAAGGTCCTTCATCGTTTATGGCACTATTGGAGATTTTGAATTGGGACTCAGGAGCTTGAAGTTACTCCACTGCTTCTTATAGATTTTAGATGGAGGTCTAGGAGGAGTTGCAGCTAGACTTTCCTTCACCTAGGCCAAAGATTTTATATCCTTCCATCATGTTTAAGGCTGTGTTTTCATTGCCATCAGATCCTCCATAGGAGATTTGTCTGATGTGATGGAAAATTTATCACAGGTCTAATTTTTTGGTCAAAAGGTTGGTGGGGACCCTACATATTCGATCTGGCACCATCGGAATCCTTTGTGCGACACATTCGGCAGTATGAAACCACGATCCAAATGTGAACACAGCCTAAGACTGTGGCTAATGTGGTGAAGCTTGTCATCGCCCACGGCACATGCTGTATAGTTGATAGGTGTGATAGTACTTTCTATGATTCACTGACAATTATACGGAGAAGGTTTATTTTCATTTTCATTTTCAACGCTAAACAGTCTATTTCACATCATTAGAGGGAGTTCAGAACAGACGCATTTATATACACTGGGCTGGTAATTTATGTATTGTGCCCCGGGCAATGCTTTGAATGCAATTATACTATTTGATTCATTGGTTCCCTACACAATAAATGCTGAGAGACGCAAAATACAATTAAAGCAGATTTCCAGTTATTGCCATAAAACCTTATGTGAGGTAAATCCGGAGATATGACGATAAATCATGACATTCAAGTCATGTCAGGAAGCCCTCTCCTGGTGTCACTACCCCCTTCCCTTCACACAACTGGTTTAGCAACAAATCCATGGCCATGTCCTGTGATATGGAAATTAGGTGGCTTTAGGACAATGGACACAGGATGACTCCCTGCCGTCACCCTGTAGTAGGAGCTGCTAGCTAGTTAGCAAGGCTATGGAAATAGCCAGACAGAACGACTCCAGTAAAAAATGGTTCATATCTCGCAAGCCATATTTCCGATAAATATGGCAACCATAAAAATGGTGTCTCCGCATGTGGACGATGCCGGCACCCCCTTTTTATGGGAACAGGACATTGGGAAATGCCCCAGGCGTGATATCAGCCAATGGGGAACTGGCAGACAGGTCATGAGTCCCCTCGTTCTGTAGCTAAATTCATAACTGTCACAATGAGAGCATTGGCGTCTGCCTACGACGCTCCCAGGCAAAGTTATAGCCAAAATCCCCTTTGCTGGATAATTCTGATCCATGCAGGGGGAGTGGCAGTGCTTCCCTGTGAGGTCACTAAGGTAGGAGGGGACCTGGATCTGCCCAGGTTGATAACCCTACTTCGGCCATTTTCCAGTGATCTTCTGCTCGGGGGCCTGGTTGGGAAACATCTGTGGGAAGAATCCTAGAAACCTGGTCTACAGCGCCCCCCTGTGGCCAGACACACAAGGTAACTGATGTAATTGTATACCTGTTTGTAACCCATGCTTTATCTGTAACTGTACTCTGACATATGTATATTCTGTAGATTCCCTATTGTATATATTGTAGTTTCTAGTGTGCTTTAGGCTGATTAAATTATATAATTAATCTTGGGCTGTTCTGTTATCTCGATCTTGAATCCCACGTCTGTGTGTTCGGCTAATAGTTACCGTAAATCGGTTGGTGGCAGCGAATTGTGCCAAGGATTATTGTGGGGAGGCCAGTGAGATTCAGGGAGGTTTTATATATTCCGCCCGCGGAGGTCGGGGGAATATATACCCTACTCTCACCGGGGACCCTTCAATAATCGGCATAAGTAGTATAGCGGCCTCCTTGCTTATTGTCGGGCAATTCCATAATTGGCCTGACTATAAGAGGGGCGCTAGAGAGCGCGTCACGTGCTCTGTCTGTCGGTCGGGAGGTATAAAGGAGGGGTGACCCCCACTTGTTACCCCCCGATTGTGACGTACTGGTAGCCAGCGCGAGGGATTTCTGAGTGACCCCCCCGGTGGTTTGTGACATATTGGTGGCATAGCGGTGGGATCGAGATAATAGTGTGTGTGAGTGTGAGACCCATACTCCCAGACACTAAAGACTGCCTGCAGCAGCTGTGGCTGCTGGGGTCTTCAGACTAGCTCAACACTAGAGTGTCAGAGTGCAGATACTGTAAGGTGTGTGGAGGCATCAGGTGTCAGTTCTGTGTCAGTGACCAAAGGTCTGCAAGAATGGCTGATGGCACCAGGAGCAGAGCTATGCAACTGGCCAATGCTAAAGCAGGAGCCGAAGAGAGGGAGGACGGTGCTGTGGACAGTAATGAGGAGGTTGCCCACGAGTCCTCCAGGAGCTCGACGCCAGAAAACAGCTCTGCAGAGGACATTGCACAACCGGGCACTGCTGGACAAGATGAGGAGCAGCTCGCCCAAGGGTCCTCAACGAGCCAGATGCCAGCCCTCCGCTCTGCCATGGACAGTGAATCACCAGGCTCCGCAGCGGGCCGCAGATCACCACGTGCCATTCCACCGAGCCTGGGAGGCTCGGATAGCCTTCTTCAAATGGCTATGGCCCTACGCCAGGCTGGAGACCGGGAGGGCTACAAGGAACTCATGGCCGAGCGTGAGCGGCAAGCAGCGCGTGAAGAGCGCCAGGCAGAGCGTAACTACCAGCTGCAGCTAGCTCAGCTCCGGCCCTCATCAGCCACCCGTGACCTTCCAGACACCAAACTTCCAAAGGTCCGTGTTGAGGACTTCCCAGTGCTGGAGAAGGATGGAGACTTGGACTCTTTCTTGACTGCTTTTGAACGGACTTGCTTGCAGCATCATCTGAACCAGGACCAGTGGGCCAAATACCTGACCCCCCGTTTAAGGGGTAAGGCCCTGGATATCCTTGGGGACTTGCCTGCTGAGGCGGATCAGGGCTACGACACCATCAAGCGGGCCCTGATCCAACAGTACAACCTCACCCCGGAGTCCTACCGCAAGAAGTTCCGGACGCTGCAGAAGGGACCAAAGGACTCCTGGGCTGACCACCGGCGGGCACTTGCCCGAGCTGCCGACCACTGGACCCAAGGCCTGCAGCTTTCCACCGGACCGGAGATCCTGGACTTGTTCATCACGGAGCAACTCTTGTGGAACTGCCCTGAGGATCTCCGCCAGTTCATCCGAGACCAGAAGCCAAAGGGATCCACGGCTACAGCTGCCCTGGCAGATGACTACACCAACAATCGGGCTCCTGAAGCCAGGAGAGCGGCCACCAGCAGCACCTGGAGAGGGGGTAAGATGAATTCTGCGACTGCCCCACCTGCCCCTAGACTGCAGGGGGTGTCCCCCTCAACTCCCCTCTCCAGGCCCGTGGCAGAACCAAGACGGTGCCACCAGTGCAACCTACCTGGACACTTCAAGGCCATGTGCCCTCAGCGTCCCAAGGCCCCGGCTCCGTCCCCGTCCCAAGGGCCGCCCAAGGTGTATTGTGTGGGTGGGGGTGGTGGTAGGTCCCTGGACAGCTTCCAACCTGTCACCGTCGGCCAGTCTGTGACCATAGGACTGCGAGACAGCGCCTCGGAGGTGACTCTGGTGCGGCCTGAGATGGTGTCCCCCCAAGACTTGATCCCTGGAAAAACCCTCGCTGTCTCCGGGATTGGAGGCATTGACCCGGCGCTGCCTGTTGCTGACATTTATGTGGACTGGGGCGCAGGGCGAGGGGTGAGGGAGGTGGGGGTAACTGATCGGATCCCTGCAAACGTGCTACTTGGGACAGATTTGGGGCAAATAACCTCCCAGTTTGGCCCCGCCCCAAAGGCTGAACCTTCAGCCAGTGCTGACGTGCCTCCGGACAATGTTAATGTGTTATCTATGAATGATGTAAGGGAGGAGGGAGTGAACTCTGATATTTCTGCGTGCACAGACACCATAGACACACACACAGCTGCAGCTGTGACAGGGGAGGGGGTCAGAGAAAGGTGTGACAATGCCTCTACAAGTAACCAGCCTGTGAGCTGGGATCTGCTGCCCTCTGCAGGGATAAGCAGAGAGCAGGGTGCTGCAGGGGGAGGACCAGTGTGTGGGGTGGGGGCTACCACAGCAAATGTGGGGTCCCCAGAGATTTCACAGCGGGGTTCTGTTGCTGCAGGGGGGGAACAGGCAGGTGAGATTGGGGCCGGTCCAGGAGCGGAAGTGCTCCCAGGTAAGATCTCGGTGCAGGGTTCCCCCACAACCGGGGTGTCAGGAAGCCAGGTAGGTCTGCCTGAACCGGCGACTTGGTCAGGAACGGAGGAGGAGCAGGCACGACCCACGGTCGCAGCGGCTGTGGCCGCTGTCACCCGCAGTGGGAGTGCTGGAAGCCAAGGGGCCTCCCGGAGGTCCGATAGCTCTTCCCCTTCTGACCAAGTGGCAGCCGAGTCAGGTGGAGGCCAGAACACAGGTCCCGGGGTACTGACCGAAGATGTGACAGTCTCGTCGATTCTGGCCACATCTGGTCAGGGGTTTCAGGCAGCGTTAGAAGCTGACGACAGCCTGAAAGCTCTAAAGGAGCAGGCGGCACAGCCTCCCTCGGACTCGGACCCGGAGCGAGTGGTCTGGGACCAAGGACGGCTGTACCGGGCCACGGTCCAGCAGGGTTCACCGGAGGCGTGGCCCAGGGACCGACAGTTGGTGGTACCCTATCCGTTCCGGACGGAGTTGTTGCGGATCGCACATGAGATTCCGATGGCCGGACACCTAGGGATCGCTAAGACCAAGGCCAGGTTAAACCAGCATTTCTACTGGCCAAAAATGGGGGCCGATGTGGCTGCCTACTGCCGTTCGTGTGAAACCTGTCAGAGAGTGGGGAAGGCGGGGCCACGCCCCAAAGCCCCACTGGTATCTCTGCCAATCATCGATGAGCCTTTCAGGAGGGTGGCTGTGGATCTGGTCGGCCCGCTGGCCATCCCCAGCAGCTCCGGGAAACGCTTCATACTGACGGTAGTGGACTATGCCACCCGGTACCCAGAAGCAGTGGCCTTGTCGTCCATTCGGGCTGACAAGGTGGCCACCGCATTGCTGGAGATTTTCTCCCGAGTGGGTTTTCCCCAGGAAATGCTCACTGACCGGGGGACCCAATTCATGTCCCAGCTGATGGAGGCCCTCTGTAAGCAAGTCCAGGTGCGACATCTGGTGGCCAGCCCGTACCATCCACAGACTAATGGCCTGTGCGAGCGGTTCAATGGCACCTTAAAGCAGATGCTTAAGATGTTGGTCGACTCCCACGGGCGTGACTGGGAGCGGTATCTCCCACACCTGTTATTTGCTTACCGGGAGGTTCCACAGGCCTCAACAGGATTCTCACCGTTTGAGCTCCTGTACGGGCGACGTGTGCGGGGCCCCCTGGCTCTGGTGAAAGAGGCTTGGGAAGGGGATTTGGCCACCCCTGGAGTGTCGGTTATCGAGTATGTCATGCGCTTCCGGGACAAAATGCAGGCCTTGACGCAACTGGTACACGACAATATGGCTCAAGCCCAGGCCGATCAGAAGCGTTGGTACGACCAGAACGCTTGTGAGAGGACCTACCAAGTGGGTCAAGAGGTGTGGGTACTGGTCCCCGTACCACAGGACAAGCTCCAGGCAGCCTGGGAAGGCCCATACCTCGTGTACCAGCAGCTCAACCCTGTAACGTACCTGGTCACCCTGGACCCTGCCCGTGGAAGGCGGAAGCCCTTCCATGTGAACATGATGAAGGCACATCATGAGCGGGAGGCATGTGCGCTCCCCGTGTGCAACCTGCCCGAGGAGGGAGAAGCGGAAACCCTCCTGGATATGCTAGCCCAGGTTAGGGCAGGCGGATCCATTGAGGATGTGGAGGTTGGCCACCAGCTCTTGGAGGACCAACGGTCCCAGCTGTGGGCCACCCTACACCCCTTCCGGGGGTTGTTTACCAACCAGCCCGGAAGGACTGACTTGGCTGTCCATCACGTGGACACTGGGGATCATCCCCCGATCCGGCGTTCAGCATATCGGGTCTCCCTGGAGGTGCAGCAACACATGCGCCAGGAGATTGACGAGATGCTGAAGCTGGGGGTGATCCAGGCATCCAACAGCGCTTGGGCCTCGCCTGTAGTCCTCGTCCCTAAGAAGGACCGAACCACTCGGTTCTGCGTGGACTACAGGGGGCTCAATGCTGTCACGGTCGCCGATGCGTACCCAATGCCACGCATCGATGACCTGCTCGATCAGTTGGCCGGGGCTCAGTACCTGACCATCATGGACCTGAGCCGGGGATATTGGCAGATCCCCCTGACTCGCAAGGCCAGGGAACGCTCTGCCTTTATTACCCCATTTGGACTGTACGAGTCCACGGTGATGCCATTCGGGATGAGGAATGCCCCTGCCACTTTCCAGCGGATGGTCAACACCCTGCTCAAGGGACTTGAAGGGTACGCGGCCGCGTACCTAGATGACATTGCCGTCTTCAGTCCCACCTGGGAGGACCACCTAGAGCATCTAGCACAGGTGCTCAGGCGGATCCACCGGGCAGGTTTGACCATCAAGCCGGGAAAGTGTCAGCTGGCCATGAGCGAGGTCCAGTACCTCGGTCACCGGGTAGGTGGGGGAACGCTGAAGCCCGAGCCTGAGAAAGTGGAGGCCATCGCATCCTGGCCCACCCCCAGGACCAAGAAGCAGGTGATGTCCTTCTTGGGGACCGCTGGGTACTATAGGAGGTTTGTTCCATGCTATAGTAGCCTGGCAAAGCCCTTGACGGACCTCACCAAGAAGAAGCTGCCCTCTGCAGTCGATTGGACAGTGGACTGCGAGACAGCCTTCCGGGCCCTAAAGGACGCCCTGTCCAGCCCGCCCGTGCTACAGGCAGCCGACTTCACGCAGCCGTTTGTAGTACAGACCGACGCCAGTGACTTCGGCCTCGGTGCGGTGCTCAGCCAGGTGGACTCTGCGAGCCAAGAGCACCCAGTCTTGTACCTGAGCAGGAAGCTGTTACCAAGGGAAGTTGCCTATTCCACGATGGAGAAGGAGTGCCTGGCCATAGTGTGGGCCCTGCAGCGTCTGCAACCCTATCTATACGGGCGCCACTTCATCGTGGAGACGGACCACAATCCCCTCAGCTGGTTGCACACCGTCTCTGGGACGAATGGGCGATTGTTGCGATGGAGCCTTGCGCTCCAGCAATACAACTTCACCATTCGCCACAAAAGGGGCCGTGACCACGGTAACGCAGACGGGCTGTCCCGACAAGGAGAGGTCGCGGACGGGCGCACGGGGGAACACCGGAGTGTGCTGCCCCCTAGCGCCCTCAAAAGGGGGGAGGTGTGAGGTAAATCCGGAGATATGACGATAAATCATGACATTCAAGTCATGTCAGGAAGCCCTCTCCTGGTGTCACTACCCCCTTCCCTTCACACAACTGGTTTAGCAACAAATCCATGGCCATGTCCTGTGATATGGAAATTAGGTGGCTTTAGGACAATGGACACAGGATGACTCCCTGCCGTCACCCTGTAGTAGGAGCTGCTAGCTAGTTAGCAAGGCTATGGAAATAGCCAGACAGAACGACTCCAGTAAAAAATGGTTCATATCTCGCAAGCCATATTTCCGATAAATATGGCAACCATAAAAATGGTGTCTCCGCATGTGGACGATGCCGGCACCCCCTTTTTATGGGAACAGGACATTGGGAAATGCCCCAGGCGTGATATCAGCCAATGGGGAACTGGCAGACAGGTCATGAGTCCCCTCGTTCTGTAGCTAAATTCATAACTGTCACAATGAGAGCATTGGCGTCTGCCTACGACGCTCCCAGGCAAAGTTATAGCCAAAATCCCCTTTGCTGGATAATTCTGATCCATGCAGGGGGAGTGGCAGTGCTTCCCTGTGAGGTCACTAAGGTAGGAGGGGACCTGGATCTGCCCAGGTTGATAACCCTACTTCGGCCATTTTCCAGTGATCTTCTGCTCGGGGGCCTGGTTGGGAAACATCTGTGGGAAGAATCCTAGAAACCTGGTCTACAGCGTCCCCCTGTGGCCAGACACACAAGGTAACTGATGTAATTGTATACCTGTTTGTAACCCATGCTTTATCTGTAACTGTACTCTGACATATGTATATTCTGTAGATTCCCTATTGTATATATTGTAGTTTCTAGTGTGCTTTAGGCTGATTAAATTATATAATTAATCTTGGGCTGTTCTGTTATCTCGATCTTGAATCCCACGTCTGTGTGTTCGGCTAATAGTTACCGTAAATCGGTTGGTGGCAGCGAATTGTGCCAAGGATTATTGTGGGGAGGCCAGTGAGATTCAGGGAGGTTTTATATATTCCGCCCGCGGAGGTCGGGGGAATATATACCCTACTCTCACCGGGGACCCTTCAATAATCGGCATAAGTAGTATAGCGGCCTCCTTGCTTATTGTCGGGCAATTCCATAATTGGCCTGACTATAAGAGGGGCGCTAGAGAGCGCGTCACGTGCTCTGTCTGTCGGTCGGGAGGTATAAAGGAGGGGTGACCCCCACTTGTTACCCCCCGATTGTGACGTACTGGTAGCCAGCGCGAGGGATTTCTGAGTGACCCCCCCGGTGGTTTGTGACACCTTACGTGGAAGATGTTCCTTTAGGATGACTTATTAAAGCGCTTTTTTTTCCTGTGAAAATAAAACACCTTACCAGATATATAACTACTGTAGATCAGACGAGCATTGCATTCAGTGTAAAACCCGGCGAGAGGTGGAAGAGAACCGGGGTTATGTGTTTCTATGAAGCCTAGGTGGCTGTGTGATGAAACAATTCTGCTTGGTTACACACTAATTAATTTGCTATGACTGTATTGCTCCAAAACTAAAAAGCTGTGGCTCAGAATAGGCATAATTAGGTACCTGTCCGGCAGTCCAATTGTAAATCTTAAAAGGTACCCCCTTTTCGGTGGTGGAAGATACTACCCCACTCTTTACTACCAGGTACCAGGACTGGAACTTCGAGTTGGACAAAAATGTTGTGACTTTTCAAAACTGCGGACTAAATAGAATGGAGAAGATGGAGACATTTTGGGATAAAACTGGATCAAACTAAGCTGACACTATAATTAAACTATGATCAGAGTTTGATCAGAGTGTTATTAACATAATCCGCCCGATTCTCTCGCATGATCACAGCCTATAGTTGTCTTGTGGTGGTCTTCTCTGTAGTCTCTAAGTGTCATGGCCACATTGGACTCATTCACACTTGATCACACTGCAGAGTCTGACAGGCAATCTAGTGTCTCTTATTTGTTCAGCCAGAGCCAGGTGTTGGCTGTTTCATTCACTCCTCATCAGTCTAGCATGATTCAATTTATTCATCAAATGGGCATGGCCTAAGGGAACAAATCCTGTGTTAAACAGAGATACATATAATGATTCACTTTATTCACCAATTGAGCAATGGTGTCCACACGCCTCCTGAGGAAACGGGAGTGAAACGCACGTCGAGGCGCCCGGTTGTCATCCCTTGACCATGGAAGACTAGCGATTCACATGTTTAGTATCACCACTGTTTTTATTTGGCACTTTAAATTATTCCAGTCCATGAATGGATAGTACTGAGGTGGGGTGCATTAGTGCCTAGTCTTGTTACAGAACTACAGGTGTTACTTAGCCATAGCACATGTTATGTATTTACAATAAATGTATAATGCTTTATGCTAATATTTAAAATACAATTGGTGTTATTGTAGTGGTCAATAGGTGATACCGGGAGTGGAACACCTGATTATTTTTATAGTTTGTTTAAAAAAAAAAAAAATTTGAACAGTATATAAATAAAGGATATTTTATTAAATTTTGGATTAGCATTTGTCCTGATTTCGATCAGTTATGTTATTATCAGTCCAGCAGTTGTTATTTCCTGCTGGCTTGTGAACTGCTGCTAGGAGCTCAGATTGCTAATGACCACTCACAGCCGCCTCCACCCCTTATAAGGTCCTGTATTCAGTTCTTCATCGCCAATTATAGCTCCAGCATTGCTCCAGCAATTCTGGTTTTTAACATCTGATCCAGTTTCTGGTGATCAGTTGAATGATATCTTGTGTGATGTGGAATTATCCCTGTTGTCATTTTATTTCTTCCCTGTATCTTATTTCTTCCTGTGCACATGTGTCTGTTCACATTGTGTTTGTGTTTTGGTTCTCTCCTATCTGCATTATTTGTGGGATTCTTTATTCCAGTCGCGGCCCTTCCCAGGGGTCGGGGAGAGGGGGTGTTAGACTAGGGTGTGTACAGAAGTTAGGATAATACTGGCAGTCCAGAACTAACCACTATTAGGAGTACAAGCTGCTTAACACACTGTGATATCGGTACCGATATCGCCATCGTGCGTACCAGCCCCCATCGGTTGTGCGACACGGGCAAATGTCTGCCCGTGTCGCACAACATCGCCTCGGACCCGTCACATTACTTAACTTCCCTGCGACGTCGCTGTGACCGGCGAACCGCCTCCTTTCTAAGGGGGCGGTTTGTTCAGCGTCACAGCGACGTCACAGCAGCGTCACTGAACCGCCACCCAATAGAGATGAGCGGGACAAACATCCCGCCCACCTCCTTTCTTCCGCATTGTGGCCGGGAGGCAGGTAAGGTGAGCTTCCTCGTTCCTGTGGTGTGACATGGAGCGATGTGTGCTGCCGCAGGAGTGAGGAACAACTTCGTTACTGCTGCAGTAATGATATTTGAGAATGGACCCCCATGTCACTGATGAGTGATTTTGCATGTTTTTGCGACGATGCAAAATCGCTTATAGGTGTCACATGCAACGGCATCGCTACAGCGCCCGGATGTGCGTCACAAAATCCGTGACTGCAAGAAGATCGCTGTAGCGATCTCGTAGCATGTAAAGCCCGCTTACCTCTGGGATAAGGAACAGCCCAGGGTCACCAGTCTGAGGGCCAGTCTAGATGCCCCTGCCTAGTTACTCATCACTCTTGTGACAATAGTAGAGCTGAAATTAAATCCATCACCCACTGTGAAATGCTTCAGCAAGGCTGGAATTGGGCAGATTAAACTTTGTGAAGAACGTATGAATCAAGCTGCATACAAGGTTATTCTGGAAAAACAGTTGCTTCCTTCTGCTCAGCCAATGTTCCCCAACTCCGAGGACTGGTTTTTCCAGCAGGATAATGTGCCATGTCACACAGCTAGGTCAATCAATGTGTGGATGAAGAACCACCACATGAAAACCCTGTCATGGCCAGCCCAATCTCCAGACCTGGACCTGATTGAAAACCTCTGGAATGTAATCAAGAGGAAGATGGATAATCACAAGCCATCAAACAAAGAACTGCTTACATTATTGCACCAGGAGTGGCATAAGGTCACCCAAAAGCAGTGTGACAGACTGGTGGAAAGCAGCCAAGACGCATAAAAGCTGGGATTAAATCATGGTTATTCTCGAAAATATTGATTTCTGAACTCTTCCTGAGATAAAACATTATTAGCATTGTTGTTTCTAAATGATTATGAACTTGTTTTCTTTGCATTATTTGAGGTATGAAAGCAATGCATTGTTTTGTTATTTTGACCATTTCTCATTCTCAGAAAATGAATACAAAATTTACTGCTTGGAAATTCGGAGACATTGTCAGTAGTTTATAGAATAAAAGAACAATTTGCATTTTGCTCAAAAATGTAAAGAGAAAAATCAGAAAAAAACTGACAATTTTGCAGCGGTCTCTTAATTTTTGCTGTGTATATTTGAGTAGAGAGACTGTACAAATCCCATTTACAGTATTGTGGTGATTTCTATATTTGCCATTTTTTTAGCTTTTCTTTAGAAGTAGCACCTAAATTGAATGTCATGGAATTGATATTGCCCAGTGGTACAACTTAGCCTTATAAATAGTTAAAAACAGACATGCAGTAAAATACTATACAGATCTATTCCCATAAAAACATAATACGCTCTGCTGGGCTTAAGAAGCATATGAATTTATTTGGTTCTTGTTTCCCGCAGGACCAAAGCAAACAAACATATGAATGCTTTGGGCATAAAACTGCAGAGCATAGATCTTCCATTCCATCCCACCTTCAATAAATTCTTCTTCTAACAAGAGCAGATAAAGGGTTTATTTATTACGTATTATTGATTCATTCCAGGGGAGGACACTATGGAAAAGATTTATGATTCTTCCGAGTTTGGAGGAGGAATTTATAACATATGAACAAGTAAACCAAATGAGATATTCATTGTGCCAAAATGAGCTCGGGAAAATATCGCTGGCCATATTAGATGACGGGTATAAAGAATATCAAGATTTAGTAACAGGTTGCTGTATGCTGGGTGTGATTTACAGCTAAAGAATGGAAAAGCTAATCGAACGCAGTAGATCGATCTCTGATGCGATGGAAGTTGTGTTCTTTTATTTTTAGCATTATTATTATTACTATTGTGCATCTACCGTCATGGTCAAAAGTGTTGGCAGTCTTGAAATTGTTCCAGTAAATGAAGTATTTTTCCCCAGAATATTATCGTAGTTACTCATGTTTTGTTATACTCATGTTTATTTCCTTTGTGTGTATGGGAACAACACAAAAAAACAGAGGGAAAAAAAGCAAAATGGACATCATTTCACACAGAACCCAAAAAAATGGGCCGGACAAAATTGTTGGCACCCTCAACTTAATATTTGGTTGAACGCCCTTTACCCTTTGGAATAAATACCTTCCAACAATCACTTCCTATAACCATCCACTAGCTTCTTACTCCTCTCACCTGGAATTTCAAACTCTTCTTCATAAAATGTCTTCTCTTGTCTTGTCTTCTCTTCTTCCAACAGAAATTTTAAGACCTCTCCACAGGTGTCAATGGGATTTAGCTCCAGATTTATTGCTGCCACTTCTGAACTCTCCAGCGCTTTGTTTCCATCCACTTCTGGGGGCTTCTTGAAGTATGTTTGGGCTCATTGTCCTACTGGAAGACCCATGACTTAGGACGTAAACCCAGTTTCTGACACTGGGCAGCACATTGTGACCCCAAATCGTATGGTAATCTTCAGATTTCATGATGCTTTGCACATAATCAAGGCCCCCAGTGACAGAGGAAGCAAAACAAAAAATCAGTGTTCGAGTTAGGATTTCTGGTGCTTTATGTATGTAAACCACTCCCGCGAGCATTGCTGTGCTCCACCCAGCGCAAGCCGCTTGTAGTGTTTGATCGTCCCACACTGGGGGTAAAAACAACTTTATCGGGTGCAGTGTGCACAAAAAACCCTTAAAAACCCCAGCCCACCCTCTCCCAGAAGTTATCGCTTTATGGTTGGCTGCATGTGGTTGAAGAGCCAAACTGCCCAATCAGTAACTTCCAAAGAGGTTCAGGTCAAGTCTGGATCCCGAACTGAACTTTAGCTAAAGTTTGGGTGAAACTGCAGAACTCAAACTTTGATGGGTCAGCTTATCTCTCGTTGTTTTGCCTTCTGCGGGATCCAAACTCAAAAAAAAAATCTTTATTGTATGTACCACATATATTATTGGCTAAAGCTGCTTTCAGAAGTTTGCAGGCTTCAGAGCTGAAATCTCACAGCATACCTTCCTGTTTGCTCTATTACTTTACATTATGGAATATGCCATTTTATATCAAGTTGTATGTCCCGCTCAATTGTAGGAACTCAGCTGGACTGTATCAATAACAGGCAGCAAAATTATGAATGCAGCTCTGCACTATGCACTATATTAACTATGAATCTGCTTAATTTATGCTGCAGGGTAAAGTTGAACTTGATGGAATTGAATCTTGGCTTTTTCTAAGAGCTCTTTGAGCATAAACCCGAGTGGTTTGAGTATTTCTGAGCACTACTCACCCTCCTGCCCGCCTTTACCTTTGACTGCCATTTCAGCCTTGCGCCCAAGACCCAAGAGAAACTGTCCTCAGGGATTTGCTACCTGAATAAAAACCTATATAAATGCTGTATCTGTCTGCCGTGTATCCCTAGCAACCAGTCTCTTAATAATTAATTGAAAAATCTTATCAGTATAGTCAAAAGAAGTTTCTGCAGCTCAAAGAAACAAGGATTTCAATGACAACTTAATGCCGAAAATGCAAATGTCCTCCCGTTATGTACAAACATTCCCCTAGCAAATTTTTACAAATCTGTAAAGCACATTAACTTCAAATGGGTGATCGCTTACATCAACATTTACAAGTGGAAGCAAATTGAGGAAATAACATATCAAGCATATGTCACATTCGTCCTTGCTGGAGACGCTACGTGTACTGTAGTGTTGTAAGAGTTATATGGTGCTTAAATTGCAGTTATAAAGGATTTTACTTGGATCAATGCAAATAACAACTCTTACCATATCGCTCATCACACTTTTACATTGCAGCCCATTAAGCTAAAAGTGTCTCGTTTTATGTTCTCATTTACATGGCCACATGCAGCAAGAATCTCGTCCCATCTCAGTTTAAACAACCCAGGAAGGAGCTTAAATGTTGCACACGGAGTGAACCGCTCCATATTGGACGGTATAAAGTTTAGCAATGCAATTGCTTTGGTATATAACCGGCATCGGCAGAGCACACGGAAACCATAGGGTCCTATAGTAAAACTTGGAAAAGATATGTGTTATTACATGACTCTCTTGCATATCGGTGGAGGATAGTGATGAGCAAAATCTGTCAAAATTCGCCAGTCTGCTCAAATTTGGCCTGGAAATTTATAGTACAATGCATTTATTCACAATTAGGGATGAGCGAACCCGAGGTTCGTTGTTTGGTGTTCGTACCAAATACAGACTTTACAAAAAACAGACTTCGAGTTCGGAAATTTACGTATGCAAACCACTAGTGCATCCTCGGGTACGCTCGGTGGTCAGCCCAGTGCGAGCCGCTTGCAGTGTTTGATTGGCTCACACTGAGGGTAACAACACCATGATAGGATGTAGTGTGCACCAAAAAAAAATGGAAAACCCCCACCCAACCGCCATAGAAGTGATCTGATTATGGCTTGCTGCATGTGGACGGAGACCAGAACTGGCAAATTAGTGACTTCCATTGGGATTCAGGTCAAGTCTGAGACCCAAACCAAACTTTTTGAAATGTCCAGCTGCAGCCGCCGAACTGAACTTCCACTTGGCCACTTCCACTGGTGTTATTCTGTTCTTACCTCGTTTATGACTCCATAGTTGGCTCTTGAATCCAAAAATTTGTGCTTGGACAAGAAAGTCTAGGTTGGAAGCAGAGAAACCTCTATAATTTATTCCAAAGTGAGCATGGGTAAATCATCAGGCATGCTATACCAAAGTTGGGTTAAAATGGAAAACCTTTTTTTAAAGGGAACCTGTCATCAGAAATTTAGCTTGAAACCTAAAAGTTTCCCCCTCTGCAGCTCCTGGGCTGCATTCTAGCAGGTTCCTGTACTTTTTGTGGCCCCTTTTAAACCAAATTAAATACTTTATAAACTTGTACCTTTTGCTATGTAAATTTTGTAAATCGTCCATGGGGGCGGGCTCTCTGCTGACCGTTGCTGTTCCTCCAGCACATTGACGCCGTCCCCCCACGCTCCATTTCATCCATCAGGATGCCGCCCACTGCTCCTGAGGTGCCGCCCACGCCAGGATCGCTGGTGACGTGTGTCACAAGCACGAGATTATGGGCGGCGCTGTGATTGCATCACAAGTGCCCGCC
The DNA here is from genome assembly GCF_048569485.1 of Anomaloglossus baeobatrachus. Lineage (NCBI taxonomy): Eukaryota > Metazoa > Chordata > Amphibia > Anura > Aromobatidae > Anomaloglossus > Anomaloglossus baeobatrachus. The sequence continues at coordinate 753,522,363 of NC_134354.1, read as the reverse complement.
CATAATCTCGTGGACGCGCTTTCCCCCACTGCCTCCAGCGTTCTGCGCAAGCGCTCGCCGGCCAAATGACCTGATGTCACCTCCTTCCCATCTTACCCTGCAGCAGGGCAAGATGGGAAAGAGGTGACGTCGGGTCATCTGGCCAGCAAGCGCTTGCGCAGAACGCTGGAGGAAGAGGGGAAAGTGCGGTCACGAGGTTATGGGCGACACTTGCTGATGACACTCACAGCGCCGCCCATAACCTCGTGCCTGCGCAAAACATCACCAGCGGTCACACGTGCACACAGTGCACAGTCCCGCTACAGTTGCACAGCGCCTGCGCGGGACCACGGGCACCCAGGGGCAGCATCCTGAGATATGAAATTCAGCGTTGGGGGGCGGCGTAAATCTGCTGGAGGAACAGCAACGGTCAGCAGAGAGCCCGCCCCCCATGGACGATTTACAAAATTTACATAGAAAAAGGTACAAGTTTATAAAGTATTTAATTTGGTTTAAAAGGGGCCACAAAAAGTACAGGAACCTGCTAGAATGCAGCCCACGAGCTGCAGAGGGGGAAACTTTTAGGTTTCAAGCAAAATTTCTGATGACAGGTTCCCTTTAATCCATATTATGTTAAAAACAATCACACAATAGGAAATCTCGAAGAGAGAAAGATTATATATTATGTGTTTTGAAAGTTTCTTGTCACAATTTTTCTGTGCGGAGCGTCTTACACACAGATGATGCTCTGCGGTGCTCTTCTGAACTACAGAGCCGGCAGTGATGTGATTCCTTTGTGCAGAGCATCTTGCATATTTTGAGATGCTCTGCTGTGTTTCTTTGAGCTTTAGCTGACAGGTTGTTTGACAGCGCAGGATTCCATGCAGGTTCTGGAGAATGCTGTTACTCAGGTGTTCCACCTTCGTGGTAATTGCTGTTTCATTATTGACCATGCTCTCCCAGAACATCGCCACCCGTATTCTCTGGTTCTGCAATTGTTACATATAGTTACATAGTTACATAGGTTGAAAAAGGACCTAGATCCATCTAGTTCAACTTTCCTCCACCAATTATATTGTGCTCTTGGCTTGTGTCTGTGCTTGTTCTGATCTAAGTTTCTTGACCCAAGACCGTTATTTGATTCTTCTCTGCCCACTCCCTGTTCTTGTCGTTTCCTCCTGGCTTCTGACCTCGGACCATTACCTAACCACGTCTCTGTCTGCTCCCTGAATCTAATACATACTCTCCTGGAATTCTGACCTTTAGCCTGTGACTTGACTATGCTTCTGCTTACTCCCTGTGTCCTGATGTGTCCTCTTGTTATCTGACCTCGGCTTGTCTGACTACCCTTCCATCTATACTATCCGTAAGTGGGGACTAGCATCACAGTTCTTATTCATAACACAAACACAAAATTGATTGAGAGCGCCCGACTACTTACCCTTGGTCTCTTGCACTGAATTTGTTCAATGCAGATTAAATGGGCCTTATTCTGATGTGAATTCTCTGCTGAGAATATTCAGATAGATAAGTCTCAAATGTTGTTTATGGGACATATATTTGAAGACCATCTGTTAGAAAAAATAAATGCTCCACTCAAGCACTGGTGCTTGACGCTCCCTTGGCATGGGGGAGCAGTTTTGTGCTTTTTACCACCTACTTGTCTTCCATTTATTAATATGCATGGATTGAAAGCTCTGGTTAAACAGGTACTTGAGAGAAGTGGAAAACAAAGTAGATGAGAATATGCACTGAAATATTTGGCTATGCCATGGGTGCACTGTGCCTGAGTTTGGTTTGAGAAGTCATTTTGTGCTGACAAATTCCCTTCTAAAGTTGGGTTAAACCTTAAGACTAGATTTATATCCAAAGTTGAAAATTTAAGGAGCATGAAATGTTTCTCTAGTAAAACTTTGTTTTTCTTCTTACATTGTTGGACTGGGGTCGTAACAGAGAAAATGATCCCTAGAGCCACCCTTCGTCTATGTAGAACATGTACGAATCCATTTTTACTTCATGTAACGGTTATCAATCTTTATCATTGTACAAACCAGACATTTCATAAATAATGTCTAATAGACATAATCCTGTAAGAAATGAACCCTAGTGACAAGTTGTAGAGTACAAACCACTCCAATTGAGAATTTTCTCACATTTGGATTTTGGCCAGGAAAAATAAGATACAAAATCATCGTAATTTCAAAAATCTCCAGTAAATTCCTGGAGTATTTATATATTTGTACCCTTCATTTACAGGGAACCTGTCACCCGTTTTTTGCCCTATAAGCTGGGCCACCACCCTGAGCTCTTATATACAGCATTCTAACATGCTGTATATAAGAGTCCAGGCCGCTATGAGAACATAAAAAACACTTTATAATACCCACCTAACAGTTGCTCAGTTGGCCAGATGGGTGTCTCCATTGTCTGGTGCCGGCGCCGACTATTTCGACCATCTTTGTCCTCCTTTTGACTCCTGTGTGCATGACGCGTCCTATGTCACACACACTCGCCGGTTCTGCGCAGGCATACTACAATACTTTGATCTGCCTTGCTCAGGACCTGAATGCCGTCGAGTGTGGATGACGTCAGACGCATCATGCACCGCGGCTAGAGAAGAAGGAGGACGAAGATGGCCGAAAGAGGTGGCACCGGCACCGAAGAACGGAGATGCCCATATGGCCAACCAAGCGACCGTTAGGTAAGTATTACAAAGTGTTTTTTATGTTCTCACAGTGGCCTGGGCTCTTATATACAGCATGTTAGAATGCTGTATAGAAGAGCCTGGTGGTGGTGGCCGCAGCTTATAGGCCTCAAAACTGGTGACAGGTTCCCTTTAATATAGGCGCTCAATCCATAAATTTAATTGGTTCATACAAGATAGCAAATAGCAGGATTTATAGCTGCATAATTAAATCATTCTACCTCGTCCTCCCATCTTAGTCATACCTCACAACAGTTCTTTGGTCATATGTAGAGATGAGCGGACATGTTGAAGTTTTGGTTCACCCCGACTTTAGATAAAGCTTAGTTCGTGAACAGGCAGCCATAAATAGAGCCTTTTCAGGGGAGGGTGTTTTTTGGGGTGATATACAAAATCGAAATGTTTCTGTTACCCCCAGTGAAAGCCATTTAGAGAATGCAAGTGGCTTGCACTGGGCCGAGCACTGAGTGTACCCAAACACCCCGATACTCAATCGAGTAGTTAGCATACATACAACACCCGAACTCTGAACTCAGACTCTGTTTTTTTCAAAAGGACCGTGTTCAGTATGAACCCCAAACTTTACAGTTCATATGTTTTCCTGAGAACTACAAAACCGTTATTTTAAGATTTGGCAGGTCTGAAAACATGACTTATTCAAACAGAAGTGATTGCTCCAAAGTTATCTCCAAATAGGACTGTCTAGTGCAGTGGCGTAGCAAAGGGGGGGTAGAGGGGGCGGTCCGCCCCGGGCAGCATGTGTCAGGGGGGGTCGCAATTTGGGGGTAAAAAATGCTGCCCCCATCATCATTGCACCCATCATCACCGCACACACGCAGGCACCACAGCCCCCATCATCACCGCACACACCCAGGCACTACCGCCCCCATCATCACCAAACACACCCAGGCACTACCGCCCCCATCATCACCGCACACACCCAGGCACTACCACCCCTATCATCACCAAACACACCCAGGCACTACCGCCCCCATCATCACCGCACACAACCAGGCACTACCACCCCTATCATCACCGCACACACCGGCACTACCGCCCCCATCATCACCGCACACACACCCAAGCACTACCGCTCCCATCATCACCGCACACATTGGCACTACCTCAGTGACGTCCCTGCTGACAGCGCGATTCACTTCAGTTTCTGCGTGGAGCTCACAGAAATGGCGGTGCTCTACGGCCGCTCCTGTCAGCTTCCGATGTAGCAGAGCTAAAAGCATTGTTGGACCTCGTGTGGATTATGCCGTACCTAGAGGGGTATTTGCCGGTTAATAAAGTGGGAAAAGAGGCTGTTTTTTTGTCTTTTATTTCAAGTAAAGGATTTTTTGTTGTTTGTGTTTATTTACTTTCACTTACAGGTTAACCATTGGGGGTGTCTCATAGACGCCTGCCATGATCAACCTAGGACTTAGTGGCAGCTATGGGCTGCCATTAACTCCTTATTACCCCGATTGCCATCGCGCCAGAGCAATTCGCGATGAGCCGGGTAGAGTCCCGGGACTGTCACATCTAATGGATGTGGCAATTCCGGGGCGGCTGCTGGCTGATATTTTTAGGCTGGGGGGCTCCCCATACCGTGGGGCTCCCCATCCTGAGAATACCAGCCTTCAGCCGTGTGGCTTTATCTTCGCTGGTATCAAAATTTGGGGGGACCGCACACCGTTTTTCTTTTAATTATTTATTTATTTATTGTACTGCACGATATACGGCTGTGATTGGTTGCAGTGAGACAACTGTCACTCAGCATGGGGGGTGTCTGACTGCAACCAATCATAGGCGCCGGTGGGCAGGGAAGCAGAGAATACTAGATTGAATAATGAGTGGCCGGGATTTTCAAAAGAGGAAAAACCACCGGAGCTTTGTGACAGCTGTGCAGCGCCACGCCGATGATCGGCGAGTATGAGAGAGGGGGTTTGAGAGAGAGACCGACCAACAGAGAGAGATAGAGACCGAGAAAGAGAGAGACCCACCGACAGAGAGAGAGAGAGACCGACCGACAGAGAGAGATAGAGAGACCGACTGATTGCAATAATGCTGAAAAACAACGATCCGTTTTTTTGTTGTTTTTTTTTTACTGTTTTACCGGCAGCAGGCTATTGTGAATGATCAGCTGATCACCCAGTGGCCGGCTGCCGGGTGATCAGCTGACCGCTCTTAAAAGCTGGCCGATTAGCTGATCGCTCTCAAAAGCAGGGCGACGGGCGATCAGCTGATCGTTCACAAAAGCCGGGCGATCAGCTGATAGCACTCAAAAGCCGGCCGATGGGCGATCAGCTAATCGTTCGGCCACATGTGCAGTGAAAAAAAGGGATTCCGCCGCTCAGAAAATGCTACATGCTGCGTTCCTGCTGCCCGACAGTCAGTCGTGGAACGACTGATCCGTCATGCGGCGAATGCAACGCAGACACATTAGTCGCAATCCGTCGTCCATACAAGTGTATGGGAAACAGCGCAAGCCGTTAACGGATTGCACTTTTTTTCCAAAGCGGCGGATTGCGACTAACGCAAATGTGAAAGTACCCTTATCGACGGCCAACGTAGGGGGGCGGCAAATTTGACAACCGCCCCAAGCGGCAAAAGCAGTTGTTACGCCACTGGTCTAGTGCGTGACCTTTTTGGCGCTTCAATAATGGGCCAAGGCCACCAAAGACTCTTTTGGTATTCTGGTGGAGAATTTTGGTCCTTGCTTGTTCAAGAAATTAACGAAAGTCCATAATCTCTGTGAGAAAGCATGCAGAAAATGAAAGTTTCAATGAAGTAGGATCTGCAGCTGTGCCCGCGAGACACCCAGCGAGAGACACATACATATACAGTAGCAGTGAATAATCCTGAACCGGCTCACCGTACCAATGATAAGCACATGACTGCTATGAAATGACAGGGATTGTAAAGAATCAGTATACTGAATGGATAAGTCTATTTCATTCTAGTGGCAGCAACATCGTTTGTTACTTAAATCAGATGTATTTCATGGCTGACTGCCACTCACTCAAGTACTATTTCTATGTATTGAAATAGAAATCTGCAGTTATACTTTATATAAATGCCAAGTAGTTTAAAGAGCACCTGTCACCATTAAAATTCAGTCCGATCTGCAGGTATCCTGTGATAGAGCAGGTGGAGCTGAGCAGTTTGATATATAGTTTTATGAGAAAGGATCCAGTATAACCTGTCTTTTCATCATTTAATCCTCTACTTTCTGGGATTTTTGGTCCAGTGGGTGGTCCTAATACTGACTGACAGCTGTCTCTGTATGCACACTTATAAAAAGAACAATTGGGACCGCCCACTTGACCGGAAATCCCAGAAAGAGCAGAGGAATAATTGAAAAAATGACAGATTATACTAAATCTTTACTCACAAAACTATATATCAATCCACTCAGCTCCCTCTGCTCTTTATCATGGTGCCTGCAGATTATACTGCATTTTCATGGTGACAGGTTCCCTTTAAAGACAAGGAGGTTCTTACATTAAAGGGTCTTGGTATCAAAATGGGTGAAATAGAGGGAGAATTTACATTAATCCTAATCCAGTGACCTACAGTTTCAAAGAAAGACAGAGAATGGATAAATAATAGGGATGATCGAATACCTCAAATATTCTTCTTTGTGAATATTTTCCGAATAGGTCGCCGCTATTCAACTATTCGCGAATAATCGATGCGCAATGTAAGTCTATGGGAAACCCGAATAACAACTATTCGGAACTATTCGTGCTTCCCATAGACTTACATTGCACATCGAATATTCGCATAGCAGCGACCTATTCGCCGGGTATTCGCGATGCCAAATATTTGAGGTATTCGATCATCCCTAATAAATAAATAAATATTGCTAGACACTTATTGCTTGAAAGATTAGATATACATATAGCTATACACCAGGTGAAATAAGTATTGAACACATCACCAATTTTCTAAGTAAATATATTTCTAAAGGTCACTAGATGTCAGTAACTACTCATCCAATCCACTCAGGCAAATACATCAAACCATAGATGTCCATAAATTAAGTTATCTGTAATAATGAGAAATGACACAAAGAAAAAGTGTTGAGCTCACTTACTGAAATGTATTTGATACTTTATACAAAAGCCTTTGTTGGTGATGACAGCTTCAAGATGCCTCCTGTCCCATTTTTTGGCTACTTTTATGAACTCTGATCTTTAGTTCCTTCCATAAATTTTCTATTGGATTCAGGTCTGGTGATTGGCTCGGCCATTTTAGTTCTCCACTATTGGTTCTTTGCTCTTGGACAACTCCTCTGATAAATCTTTTTACTCCCCTATCTGAAATGAGGTGGGGAGCACCTGATCTTTGCCAGTTTATGGTTAAATGATGTTCTTTCTACTTCCAAATTAAGGCCCCAACAGTGCTCACGTTGACTTTCAGTAGTTTAAAAATTCTTCTGTAACCAATGCCATCAGTGTGTTTTGCAACAATAATTTTGCAAAGGTTTTGAGCTAGCTCACTAGTTTTACCCATCATGGGATGTTACTTGTGTAGTGCCCTGGCAATGAGACATCTTATTTTTTATGTCATCAGTTAAACCAGCTGATAATATTTTTCACTAAGTGGCAGGATTGATTTCTAATTACTGATAGATTTCAGCTGGTGGGATGACTTTCCATCTCTTACAAAGTTAGATTGGTAGATAGAAAGATACTGTAGAATATAGATTGATAGATAATGTAGATAAATACTGCTGGATAGATAGATAGAGATAGATAAATAGAGACCTAGATAGATAGAGGGATAGATAGATAGAGGGATAGATAGATAGAGGGATAGATAGATAGAGGGATAGATAGATAGAGGGATAGATAGATAGAGGGATAGATAAATAGAGAGATAGATAGATAGATAGAGGGATAGATAGAGGGATAGATAGATAGATGGATAGATAAATAGAGAGCTAGATAGATAGAGGGATAGATAGATAAATAGATAGATAGATAAATAGAGAGATAGAGGGATAGATAGAGAGAGAGATAGATATTAGGAACATTTCAAACCTTACAAAGTTAGATACTGTATATTATAGATAGATAAATTGTTAGATTCTGTAGCTAGATATTGCTGGACAGATGCCTTACAATGTTAGATTCTGTTTATCATAGATAGAAATTCTTCTTCCAATAATAAGAATAATGAGGAGCTGTGGATAAAGGAGCGCAATAGAGTCTTACCCGGTAGGGATAATGAGGGCAGTACTGTAGTAGTACTCACCTGGTTCACTTATGAAAGTCACAACTGCTTGTAGCGCATGCCATGGTAATGGTCAGCAGCTGCCCCGAAAATGGTTCAATATAAGAGGGGAAAGTACGGGTTAAGCCGCGCTGGAACCACAGGAGCAAAGGGTTATTTTTTTTTTTTTAATTTCTTCACATGTCTACGCGTTTCAGAGACATATCCATCTCCTTCATCAGGACATCAGGATGCTTGATTCCTTTAGAAGTCCTGATGAAGGAAATGGATATGTCTCTGAAACGCGTAGACATGTGAACAAATAAAAAGGAATTTATTAACCCTTTGCTCCTGTGGTTCCAACGCGGCTTAACCCGTATGTTCCCCTCCTATAATAAGAAGAATAAATGTGAACATGCCTTTTAAAGTTTCCTAGTACTCAGTAAAGAAAAGTTTATGTTATGGAACCCACAACTATCACTAGAATAATAGTCCTCTGACCCAGACACATTTAGTGAGGAAGCCAAGAGCCATGTCATGCAGGGAAAGGATGAATGGAGAGATAGCAGCCCCTATGCACTGACCATTCTTCATTCACGTCTATGGAACATGGAGCACACACGATTCTATAATTATTTTCCCTTACAATTACTGTAGTTTGTAATGTAATATACAACAATTGTGTTTACCTGCCAGTAAATGAATTGCGGCATGCCCATCCTATGCCAAAAATCACATTTGGTTGTAAGTAAAAGTATGTTAGCCTCGGTTTCTACCAGACCTTAAAGCATTAGTTTGGGCGTCATTCATTTCTTATTCCCTTTCCCAGAGGTAATACACAAATGATTGAAAACACACTATAAATACATCTGACACATCACAATTTGTAGAGTGAAATACAGTTCAGTTCTGTTGTCAGATCTCACGTTGCGCTGCCCTGTGTGGGTTGACTCCAAGTCCTACAACCGCTTGGAACACATGTTAGGATTTAATTTAGCAATTATCGAAAAGTCTCAGTGGAGAACAAACATGGAGTAGTCACAAAAAGTATGGAAAAAAGCACCTGAGTTATCGCTCTCATCACTTGTTATTATCATGGTGAAATCCTGAATTCATAGACTGAAATTAAATGTCACTTCTAAATTGGTGAAAGTGTATGACTAAGGTGTGGAGGCAACCTGACAGCACGGCCTTATAATAGCTGTTAACAAGGACTAATACTGATAGGTGTCAATGTATATATAGATGTAGCAGGTCTGAATTTGTCATGAAAGGGGTTGTACCATACAGTTCACTTATAACCTAGCCGTAAAATGGTTGATCAGTTGGTCGTCAGTCAACACTAGGAACCCCACCAGAGTGCAAAGATGGTCCAGCATGCACACTACCGTTCCATTCATTCTGTGAGACTGCCAGAGAGTCCTCGATACAGGAGCTTCAAATTTGCCTCTGTTAAGCCTGCTTTACACATTACGATTAAGCATACGATATCGTATACGATCGTAACCGCCCCCATCGTATGTGCGGCATGTTCAATTTGTTGAATGTGTCACACAAACAATTATTTGCTGTCACACGTACTTACCCTTCCATACGACCTCGATGTGGGCGGCGAACCTCCACTTCCTGGAGTGGGAGCGACGTTCGGCGTCACATCGACGTCACGCGGCAGCCGGCCAATAGAAGCGGAGGGGCGGAGATGAGCGGGACATAAACATCCCGCCCAACTCCTTACTTCCGCATTGCCGGCGAGAGACGCGGGACACAGGTAAGATCTGTTCATTGTTCCCGGGGTGTCACACACTGCGATGTGTGCTGCCTTGGGAACATTGACCAACCTCACGTTCAATTTTTAACAATCGAACGACGTGCCTGCGATGAATGTTTTAACGTTCAATCGCAATCGCACGTAGCTGTCACACGCTACAATATAACTCACGATGCCAGATATGTGTCACTTACGACGTGACCCCGCCGACACATCGTAAGATATATTGTAGCGTGTAAAGCCCGCTTAACTCTTTAAAAACCACCGACTGCTGCCAAAAACTACGATTAGTAATAATTTAGCTGTACTATTTGAGATGTGCCAATTGATTCAATGCATAAAAATTTAGTGTTGAATGTTTAGGAATTCACTCGACCAGGTGAAATTGACAATTTGCAGACTGTTTTGGGCAAATCGCCTAAAATTGAAAAGTATGCATCCGTTAAAGAAGATTCACGTTACCTTGTACGCAGCCAAGCAGGCTGCCCCATAATTTCTTACAGCTGTCACTTCATGAGCCCTACTGTCATGATTCTGATGAGTGGTCCTCTTCTCTCCTGCAGAGCCTGTCCTGGGCCTCATATTTTCCTCCATAGAGTTCGTTGTTCAAGGTCTAAGTCTTGTGTGGTGTGGGAGGGGGTCTCTTCTTTGAAGCCTCGTTCCGGGGTATGGCTTGTTTTATCCGGGAGCCAGTCCACCTGGAATGACGCCAGTGATAGCGTAGTCCCTGTTTTGCAGTGCACATCTCTGGTTCCCGTAAGTGACTGTCCTGATCTTGTCCTGCTTCCTAGGTCCTTGTACCCCGTTCTGTCTCCTCCCCTACTTCGTCTTGACTCCCTTCCTCCCTGACCTTTGGCTAGTTCCTGACCCCGGCTCTGCTCTCTCCCATGTATCTGTCTTGTCCACTTGGCTACTGGCCTCGGCTTGTATTTTGACCCTGGCTCCTCTCTCTGTCTGGTACTTTATGTGACTTCCTTGTTTACAGACCTTCGGCTCACACATTGACTTCGGCTTCTTTCTCTCCCTCTGTTTCTAACGTGATCCCACAGCTCCTGACTTTTGGTTTGTTCGACTTCGCCGCAGATCTCCTCCAGTAGAGTATCTAGCGACTCCCAGTGGTCTAGCATCTCATTACTCCTGGGTGCTCGGCATCACGCCTACTGTATCCCTCACTAAAGCGATGGCTCACAGTAGTGGACATTGTGTTGCACCATAAGTAGGAATGGGTAAACCTGAACGGTAAAATTTGGGATCATAATGGACACCTGGTGTCCAGGTCTCAAACTTGAACATGGACCTTTAAAAAAAAGTCTCTGTCTGAATTCAGAGTTTGGGTGCTGTTCGTATAATAATGTTTGTTAAAAGGCTGCAGCACATGGGGAAGATCACTACACGTTGCTGTAAATAATAAGGAAATAAAAAATTATGTGGAGTCCAACCTATTATTGATGACCAACATAGGTAAAGCAGATAGCTGTGAGCTGCAGCCCTCGGCTGTCAGCTTTAACCTGGCTGGTTATCAATAATGGAGAGAATTCCACTTTGTTTTTTGTTTTTTTTTTTTAAATTATGAAAATAAATAATATAAAACACTGACGTGGAGTCCCCCTTATTTTTCACAACAAGCCAAGGTAAAGCTGAGAGAGGCAGCCGTAGTTGTCTGGTTAAACAGGCTCTGGCCATCAAAAATAGACTGAACCCCACATCTTTTTTATTGATTTATTCCCTATCCTCATTTGTTTGCTGTGCCATTGCTACAATTTTGCTTCATTTTGCAGCCCCCTGACCTTTACTATGACCATTTTACAGCCATTTTACAGGACAGAAGTTTGAGAATCTATTGATTTACAAGTGATTCAGTGTCCGGGGTCAAGTCCGGGTCCCAAACCAAACTTTTAACTAAAGTCAGACCGAACCTGGCGAACCCGAACTTCCTTGGGTCCGCTCATCTCTAGCCTTTATTTTACCACTTTGTTATAGTTAATATCAAAAGCATAAAGGACAGGAGCTTTAAGGCAATTTACAAAATTTTATTTCTAACAAAATTAAAAACAGCATATAATAACACCAATTGTGAGAATTTGTTAAAAGTGCTATAGATGTCAATCAGGGAGAAACCCACAAGCATGTGAGAGACAATGGTCAGGACAACCAATCCAAGGGAATAATAAGTAGCCCAAAATAGTCAGGGATTATAGCAAGGTACAGCCAGTTATGGTAAAACAGCCATACAAACATCCACAGCCATAAAGGCAGACGTTGGCTTAATAAATATTAAATGGCTTAACCATAATTAGTTCACCTCAAACTTCGTCTCCCACATATACAGAACCCATCCAACGCGCGTTTCACACAGTGACACAGTGTCAGCTTCCTCAGGGCAGGTTTTCTCATAGTTAATATGTTAGATCAATGATACTTGATAATACTATGGACTTTTCTTCACTTTCATGAACTTTGTTTCTACCCCTTCCATATCTGCAGGCTCCTTGTCAATGTTCAGAAACCTTCTCTTCAGTCATCAAACAATCAATGCAGTGCAAAACATTGATTAAAAGAAGTGGATTGAGGGAAGGGGGGTGCAGATGCAGTGTTTCTTAATGTCTGTTGAAGAGATTGTGAGATAAGAGGGGTGAGGAAATTAGCAATGTAGGGGGGCAGCCATCTAATTGGTCAAAGCAGATAGCTATGACATCAGAACAGAAAGGGTCCACCCATTTAGCACATATAGATAGAGAAATTTACAGTGACCAATAGAAAAAAGACATGAGAGATATGCTTTAAAGACTAAACTGTATATTTTTTAAATTATTGATTAGCCTTTGCAATGTTATTGATAAGCTCCATATGCTTATTTTGATTCCTTCCCTCCCGAAAAATATTATGCCTATAATGCTGTCTTAATTACCTAGTTCATGCTCTTTTAAAAGCTGCTTTGAACTGCTGCTTTAGCAATAATCTGTACTCAAAAATTATTTACGTACAAACCCTCTCGATCTCTGAGATCCTCTGAACCTGACCCTCCCTTCTCAAACAGTGAGTATTTATAAATAGCGTCTGAGCACTCATTAATCCTAAAGCAGCAGTTGAAAGCATCTTAGAAAGGAGAATGAGGTATGCAAATGAAGAGAAGAGGCAAAATACAGTACATTACAAAAATGTAGAACTGCAAAAGTCGATCATTAAAACTAAAAAAAGTTTAGTTTCTCTTCAGCTCTCATCAGCCATTGAACATTGTCAATTGGGTTAGACTATAATCATGGGAAGGGTCAGTACAATGTTATTTACCAACAGAATTAAAAAGAGTATATTAAAAATGTTTAAAAAAGGTGTTGGATATACAAACTTTGTCAAACTAAAGTACACTTGCAAAAAAACACATATTTGAAATTACCTGGGATTGTATTTTCTGTATATTAGCCATGATATAATTATATAATACTGTAATTAGATCTTAGCTTTGCTTTTTATGATGAGACAATAACAGCAAACAGCAATTAAGCTGATCTAATTTATGTGCATTGTATGTACAGTGTTTTAGGCTGTAAAATGTGTTGACAGTATGTAATGTTTTTAGCATCAGTTTTATGTGTTTTTTATTCTGCATAACGACAGAACTACTTTTATATTAAATACTTTACTTTCTCATTAAGACAATCCTTATCCAACTGCATATTAGGGCATAGGAAAGTCGTAAAAGGCAAACCTAGCTCGTCTCTGGCAAACCTAGCTCATCCAATAAATATACAGTCCACTGAATGACCTGTATTTACTACTGATTCTTCCCTAACGGGGGTTGAGTGGTAATTCCTGTAAATTAGATTAGTACTAAAATGCCAGCCCTGTGTGAATGGACAGACAGTCAATCCTACATACCACCACTCCATATATTGTCTTAAAGGGAACCTGTCAGGTACAATATGCATCCAGAACTAGGAGCATTTCTGGGTCCATATTTCTTATCCCTGCCTAACCGTCCCTGTATCTAGTAGGAAACATAAAGAGATCTTTAGAAAAAGTATTTCTAAAGATCCTTTATGATATGCTAATGAGTGCAGGGAGTAGTCACATGGTTTTTAGTTCCTGCACTCATTCCGATCTGTTAGCATTTTTGCACGCTATTCAATGCCTATTGCCTTGCACCATTATCAATGACGCGCATACCTGTGTCCGCTATCACCGCTGATCAAAAGTCCTGTCACTTCCAGTCATGCGCGCTATGAAGCCAGGTTTACGCATCCCGGCTTCAAAGAGGTCTTGTGCGCATCATCAAAAGTGGCGGGATTTCTGTTCAGTGGTGACAGCGGACACAGGTATGCACATCAACGCTCATGGCACGAGACAGTAGGCATTGAATAGCGTGCTAACGCCCTTGCGACTAGTCCCTGCGCTCATTAGCATATCATAAAAGATTTTTAGAAATATTTTTCTAAACATCTCTTTATGTATGCTACTAGATACAGGGACAGTTAGGCAGGGATTAGAAATATGCACCTGTGTCGCCAGGGGTTAAGGGGATACCCAGAACCGGGCCAAGGGGTTGCTTCTGGAAAGGGGATCACGGTGTCGTGACCCGGTCCGTGCTCCCTGGTTCCACAATGAAAAGGGGGGGTTATGTTCGTGACGCCACCCGTGGAATGTGATCAGAGATGACCACCGCTGCTGCAGAACCTCCGGGGGTGATGGAAAGCAGCTTGAGATGGGACGGCTCCCCACGGGTAGAGCCTTTTCCCCGGGGCAGTGTGATAGTAGTCTATGGGAGGAGTGCAGGACACGAGCACAATAAACAGGCAGACTCACGGTTTTGCAGTTTCTTTGTCCTTTACTGATGATGGTATTCAGCAGAGTACTGTCCACGGAGTCTGTGAGGGGTTCAGGGTTTCTCCCACCCAGCCGGGCCGTTTTGGCTTCCTTGCCTGCACTGTGTATCTGTGGCCCTGCCGCTGTGTGAACTATGCAGCCGGCTCTGCTGTGCTCTGCTCCTAGGTACCGACCTGACAGGCAACTCGAGTCCTTCCTAGTATGTTCCTGAACTCTCCTATGTTGCTTGTGTCTGTGGTACAGGTGAAAGATCTGGAATCTTCACTTCTCTGGTGGTAACTGTGCAGTATGTAACTTGCAGTCTCGGATCCAGCATCCGTTCTGTGTGCTCCACTGGGGATGAGCTCTGCAATGCTCTGCCTCCCAGGAATGTTCCTCTGTGTACGTTTTCTCCTTTCCTCAGACCCTCAGCTAGGCCTGGAATTGGTCAGTGGATCCTGAGGTGAGCTAAAGCCAGCTTCCAACCTGCAGAGATCCTGTCTCCTCAGTCCTCTGCACTGAACTTCCAAACTGAAACTACTTCTGACCATTTCCTCCCCCCCAGCAGAATGTACAGGGAAGCAGCTTGGTCTCCCCCTTCTGGCCAGGAGGTCTTGGTGTTGTGTGTGGGGAGTTAACCCTTTGTGTGGCAACCCTGGGGTGCCACATTCCCCCTTAGTGAAGAACAGTACTCCGGGACTGTGAAACAAACAAACAAGTTATCACAACAATTATATATATACAGAGTCTCAAAAGGAAAAAATACAAAAACCTTAAAGCTCAAAAAGAGTCCAAAATGTTCAAAAATATATAAGTGTTCATACAGTATAGTCTCTGTAGGTACTGGGCTTTTGGTCTTAACGTTGCAATTAAATAAACATTTCAATCAACAAACACTTCTTAAAGGTGTCTCTACTCTGGTCATAAGTGCAGTAGGCCTCACGGCCCTCGGGCCACCAACAATGTGATCAAGTTGTAACTCTCCGTGCTGCCACCTTACACCACTCTTCTCTCACCTTTTCTGTACACTAAACTGTTACGGTTTTTCATATAAACATTATAACATATGTACATTTTATATGCAATTCCACATTAGTCTTTATATCTTGCTGGTATCTGACCCTGAGTACTACGCTGTGACCTGCGTACTGCTGGTGTACTGGGTGTACTTAGCATAATGGTGTGAGTGGAAGTGTACCTATTTGGTGTTTCTGGTACTTGTGAGGATGGGGTACTGACTGTAGGACTGGCAAGCCCACTGGGACCAGGAATCTGTTCTTCCTCTACGGTTTCAACTTCCAGTTCTTCTTGTCTTGAGACTTCTTGTGGTATGGGTTCTGATGGTGGTTCCACCACTTGAGGGAAGGCGATCATTGGGACTACTACTGCTCCATAGTAATTTGGCCATGTTTTTGGGAAATCTCCTAAGACTGTATGGAATACATCTTCTTCCTTCTTGACAGGTTGTACCTGTATGGGTAAGGTGACTTCTGGTGTCTTCAGGGTTTCAGGACACGGTTTGAGTTGATCTCTTGACATGACAGCTGATGTCCTTCCTTCATCCTTACTGATGAGACACACTTTGGGATTATCCATACTGGATGGTAAGACTGTATATGGGGTGGTTTCCCACTGATTATCCAATTTGTTTGTGCGCCGTTTCCTCTTGAGAACTTGGTCACCAGGTTGCAATGGGGTTGCTAGAGCATGCTGGTTGAAGGTTCTCTCCTGTCTTCCCCTAGCTTGTTGGAGACTTTTCTCTACGCACTCTTGTACTTGGCGATACTGCTGCTGACGTAGGGTATCCCAATTGGATTCTTGAACTTCCGCATCTGGCTTCAGAATTCCCATATCTAAATCAATTGGCAGTTTACCGGGCCTTGCACGCATGAGGTAAGCGGGGGTGCAGTTTGTAGAACTCACCGGGACATGATTGTACAAGTCCACCAAGTCTGGCAACTTCTCTGGCCATTGATTTCTTTCTGACTCTGGTAAGGTCTTCAACAGGTCAATCACAATATGGTTCATCTTCTCACATAAGCCATTTGTTTGGGGATGGTATGCTGTTGTGCGGATCTTTTTACAGCCATACATGTTGCAGAATTCTTGGAAAATCTGTGATTCAAAAGCTGGACCTTGATCTGCAAGGACTTGTTCTGGGTAACCATGGGGTCTGCAAAAGTACGTCTGGAATGCTTTAGCTGCTGTTCTAGCTGTAAGGTCTTTCACGGGTACCACCACTAAGAAGCGTGAGTAATGGTCCACGATGGTTAAGGCATAGACATAGCCGGACCGGCTTGGTGACAACTTGACGTGGTCTAATGCGACTAGCTCGAGTGGTTGCTTGGTTACTATGGACTGGAGTGGAGCTCTCTGGTTCTGTTGATCCTTTCTTCTGAGGTTGCATGGTCCGCATTTTCTACACCAATCTTCAATTGATTTTCTCATGCCAACCCAGTAGAATCTTTCTCTTAAGAGCACTTCCAACTTTTTCCAACCAAAATGACCAGCACCGTCGTGGTAAGCTTCCAGAACCATCTTGACGTCTCTCTTGGGCACGATGATCTGCCAGACCAACTCATGTGTTTTTGGATTGGTGTGCCTTCTACAGAGCTTCCCTTGGTACAGGAACAATTTACCTCTCTCCTTCCAGAGATGTTGCGTCTCAGCTGGGGCATTCTTATTAGGGTATGCACCTTGTTGTGTAAGCAGTTCTTTCACTAGCTTCACAGCTGGATCACTGTCTTGTGTTTCAGCCCATCCGTGGTGTGCCAATGGGTTGAGAGTTGCCTGCTGTTGTTTTTGGTAGACACTTGGTTGATACTGTCCAACCTTAGGACGGTGAAAGGCCGGCAGCTCAATTTCTTCCAGTCCCTCCGTTTCCTCTTCCACGTCCCCCGAGTGTGGCATCCGGGATAAGGCATCTGCATTCCCATTCTTGTGGCCTGCCCTGTACTTGATGACAAAGTTGTAGTTTGACAGTCGGGCTATCCATCGCTGTTCCAGCGCACCTAATTTTGCAGAGTCCAGGTGGGTCAACGGATTGTTGTCAGTAAAGATGGTAAATTCTGCAGCTGCCAGGTAGTGTTTGAAACGCTCTGTTACAGCCCAAACTACTGCCAGTAGTTCTAACTTGAAGGAGCTGTAATTCTCTGGGTTTCTTTCTGTAGGCCGGAGCTTCCTGCTTGCAAAGGCAATAACTTTCTCCTTGCCGTCCTGCTTTTGAGACAATACGGCTCCCAGTCCTACGTTGCTGGCATCCGTGTACAAAATGAAGGGTTGATGGTAATCTGGATATGCCAGGATCTCTTCTCCTGTCAGTGCCCACTTCAACTTCTTAAAGGACTCTTCTCTCTCATCACTCCACTGGAAAGGAGGATTTCGGGCTGCAGACTTCTTTGACTGTCCTACCAGGATGTCTTGTAGGGGAGCTGCTAGCTTCGTGAACCCTTTTATAAATCTTCTATAGTAGCCCACCAGTCCCAGGAATTGCCTCACCTCTTTCACGCTGGTGGGTCTCGGCCAATCTCTGATCACGGTAACTTTTTCAGGATCTGGTGCTACCCCTTCTGAGCTCACGACATGTCCCAGGTACTGTACCCTTGGCTTTAGAAGGTGACACTTGGATGGCTTGATTTTCATGCCGTATCCGGATAAGGCTTCAAACACTTCTGCCAGGTCTTGTAGATGCTGTTCATAGGTCTTGGAGTAGACTATGACATCATCCAGGTACAGGAGGACAGTTTCAAAGTTCTTATGTCCTAGGCAGCACTCCATCAGTCGCTGGAAGGTTCCAGGTGCGTTGCAGAGTCCAAACGGCATACAATTGAACTCACAGAGGCCCATCGGCGTGGTGAATGCTGTCTTCTCCTTATCAGCCTCTGCCACAGGAACCTGCCAATACCCACTAGTCAGATCTAGGGTGGAAAAGTAAGTAGCGGATTTTAATGCAGCCAATGACTCTTCTATCCTAGGTAATGGGTATGCATCCTTGTGTGTAATGCGGTTGATCCGTCTGTAGTCTACACACATCCTCATGGTCCCATCTTTTTTCTTAACTAGCACTAGTGGGGCTGCCCAGGGGCTACAACTGTCTCTTATTACCCCTGCTTCTTTCATTTCTTTGAGCATGTCTTTGGCGCATTGGTAGTGAGCCGGTGGTACTGGTCTATACCTCTCCTTTATGGGTGGATGGTTACCAGTGGGTATAGTGTGCTCTACCCCTTTGATCTGCCCAAAGTCTAATGGGTGTTTGCTGAATATTTGTTCATATTCATTCACTACCCTGTATACTCCATGCTTTTGATGGGAGGGTGTAGAATCGGTACCTACATGTAGCTTTTGGCACCAATCCTCCAGCTTTCCCTCTGAGCCATTGTCCTCCGCCTGATTTGACGGCTTCAAGGGCTCAACGGTGGTGATGGCGTTGTTATCAACCGTATATAGCTTAGCCATGGTAGCATACTTTGGTAGGGTGACCTCATCTTCCCCACAATTTAGAAGGCGTATTGGCACTCTTCCCCTGTGTACCTCAACTATTCCTCTGGCCGTCAGTACAGTGGGCCTACTGTCTGAGTACACGGGTTCTACCAGGGCCTGATAGTCTCGCCCTCTGATGCCTATTGCGGCTCTACACCAGACCAGCATTTCTGTTTTGGGAGGAATTACAATAGGTATTGGGTCACTTACCCTTGCACTGCCAATTTCACCTCCTGACATTTCTACCTGCTGCTTCAGCATCAAGGCTTTAATTTCCTTCTGCAGGAGTCTCTGTTGCCCAGGTTTGGCAGTCTCGACGATCTGCTGCAAGACAGTAATTACCTCTGCAAAACAATTTTCAATTACATTCATTCCTAGCAGCATAGTTGGTTCACGTTCTCGTCGGTCAACATCAACAATGATAATACCCTGATTCTGCAATTCTACTCTCCCAATCTTAATGGTCATTTCTCTGAAACCAACCTGTGGTACTAATTCACCATTGCTAGCCCATATATTCAATGCAACATTAGATGGACCACTGCTAACGTCTGAATCAGCCCAGTACCTCTTATAAAGGACATGCGGAATTGATGATATTTGGGAACCAGTGTCCAGCAAGGCGTTGAGCGGAATGCCATCCAGCACGATGGGGATGACTGGACGTCCCCCCACATACTTGTCGTGCCAGGGTGAAGGACCTTGAGAGTTCATTCCTGAGGAGCGGCCCGCCTCCCCAGGGGATCCCCATTTAAAGCACATTCACGGGCAAAGTGACCTGGCTCATTGCAACGGCGGCAAATGGGTTGTCCATCCGGCTGGTAGCGGTCGCTGGGTCGTCCTCTTGTCGCTTGGTATCTCCTAGGCCTCATCCATGGGACATCCTCCTTGCTGGTCGCCAGCTCAATCTTGGGTGCAGACTTGGATCCACGCAGCTCCTGGACGATTCTAGCCATGGAAGCAACAGTGTCTGTCAGGGCATCAAGCCTTTGATGGAGAGCCTCATTAGTGATGGGCTCCAGGTGGTTAGCAGCAGCCGCTGACATGGCCGATGTCACTGGCACTACTGGCTGCTGGGGTGCCACTGTAAGGTGTTGAACAGAGTCTATATCCTGCGGCTCCTCCACCTGCTGGAGGCGGATGGCTCTATCCTTTAGCTGGGCAAATGTTAGTCCTGGATCCTGGATCACCATCATGCTCAGTTGTCCCCGGTGGGAAGGGGATGAGAGTCCATCCAGGAATTGGTCTATCAGCAGCTTATCTGCTCCAGGGGCTAAGGCAGGTTCTGCTAATTTAAGTGCTCTGAGCGCCTCCTGTAAGTTTAAGGCAAAGTCTCTTGCGCTCTCTCTAGGTTTTTGCTTGCATCCAAAGAACCTCATTTTAGCCCGGCTGCCAGCAGTGGATTCAAAAGCTGCTTTTAGTCCAGCTATTATATGCTCTACAGTGTCTTTTGCATCGTCCGGCCAGGATGTAGCCTCCCGCTGGGCATTGCCAGTTAACTGTCCCATAAGCATACCAACACGCTGAGCTTCTGTCAGGGGGTACATGCTGTAGTAGATTTTTAGCTTTCCGATAAAGTCATTAAGTGTGTTGGGCTCACCTGAGTACTGCGGCAGCCACACTGCACCCGGGGTGTACGGCATCAGGAACGGCATGATAGGTGCCGCTGCACCGCCGGGTACAACAGCGTCTCCCTGCTGCGACATCTTTGCGCCCCCTTAGTTAATTTCACCAGTCTTCTTGACAGCAAGCCTGGGACACTTTTCTGCGTTTTTGTTCGGGTTGCAGCACCGAGCGCACCTCCTCTGCAAGCAGTGGGCGGAGTCTTAGTTTAGGCGCGATGTTTTCCCGCGCGTAGCAGGTAATGGCGTGATTAAAGATGGCGCCTGGAAAATTTTACCAATGATGTTTTTGGATTTTTCCAGGTATCTTTGCAAAGTTTAAAGTCCGTTCTTTGTTGCAACAATTCACAGTGCAAGTCTTTTATGCGATGCAATAAGTCTTTACAGGCACACGTCACCCGGGTTGCAGCCGGGTCCAGTCCGCATCCTGTTCGTGACGCCAAAGTTGTGTCGCCAGGGGTTAAGGGGATACCCAGAACCGGGCCAAGGGGTTGCTTCTGGAAAGGGGATCACGGTGTCGTGACCCGGTCCGTGCTCCCTGGTTCCACAATGAAAAGGGGGGGTTATGTTCGTGACGCCACCCGTGGAATGTGATCAGAGATGACCACCGCTGCTGCAGAACCTCCGGGGGTGATGGAAAGCAGCTTGAGATGGGACGGCTCCCCACGGGTAGAGCCTTTTCCCCGGGGCAGTGTGATAGTAGTCTATGGGAGGAGTGCAGGACACGAGCACAATAAACAGGCAGACTCACGGTTTTGCAGTTTCTTTGTCCTTTACTGATGATGGTATTCAGCAGAGTACTGTCCACGGAGTCTGTGAGGGGTTCAGGGTTTCTCCCACCCAGCCGGGCCGTTTTGACTTCCTTGCCTGCACTGTGTATCTGTGGCCCTGCCGCTGTGTGAACTATGCAGCCGGCTCTGCTGTGCTCTGCTCCTAGGTACCGACCTGACAGGCAACTCGAGTCCTTCCTAGTATGTTCCTGAACTCTCCTATGTTGCTTGTGTCTGTGGTACAGGTGAAAGATCTGGAATCTTCACTTCTCTGGTGGTAACTGTGCAGTATGTAACCTGCAGTCTCGGATCCAGCATCCGTTCTGTGTGCTCCACTGGGGATGAGCTCTGCAATGCTCTGCCTCCCAGGAATGTTCCTCTGTGTACGTTTTCTCCTTTCCTCAGACCCTCAGCTAGGCCTGGAATTGGTCAGTGGATCCTGAGGTGAGCTAAAGCCAGCTTCCAACCTGCAGAGATCCTGTCTCCTCAGTCCTCTGCACTGAACTTCCAAACTGAAACTACTTCTGACCATTTCCCCCCCCCCAGCAGAATGTACAGGGAAGCAGCTTGGTCTCCCCCTTCTGGCCAGGAGGTCTTGGTGTTGTGTGTGGGGAGTTAACCCTTTGTGTGGCAACCCTGGGGTGCCACACACCAAGAATTGCTTGTGGTTTTGGGTGCATGTTGCACCTGACAGGTTCCCTTTAAGGACAGAGATTCAGTGTCTTATGCAGCTCCATGGAAAGTTTATTTAAACAGTAATGTTCATGCTCAACCACTGCTTCAAGCCATATGTGGTGAAGAAGCAATGAACCTGGGAAATGGAAAGTTTTCCAGAAAAATTCCTTCAAAGGGGTTGTCCACTTCTCGGACAACCCTTTCTCCATCTGAGGACTTGCACCCCATTAAAATAAAAACACATACTCAGCTGCAGTTCCGGTGCTGTTCCAGCGGTGTCAACACTCCATCTCCCACGGCTCCAGTGAGGTTGTAACGTCACGGGAGTCCTGCATCCATTCAATGTGAACTTCTCTCTCCAAGCCTTCAAACATCAAAAAGGAAGTCAGAGCTGCCGCTGATCTCTTATTTCCTTTTGATGTTTGTGTGGTGCCCCTGAATATATCAGGGTGCCACAGGGTACTGCATCCCCCAGGGTGCAGGAACTATCCCCCCCCCCATGGTTCCAGGTTCTTAACAAGCCAGTGTCACTAACATCAGCACAAATCCCAATCACACCTCACACCATGTCCTGTCAGACACACCAGTGGGTTGGATAAGCGAAATAAGGCCACCCACCTAGGGGTCAGGCAGACTAGTGGGATGGTGGGAGGGAAGGAAGTCAGTTTAGAGTTGAGAGTTGGAGGGGAGTTGAGTGAGAGCCCTCGAGGAGTGAGGAGCTGGGGAGTAGTAGCTCCTGGAGAGCTAGACCAAGGTTGGGTCACAGACAGTAGTCCAGGACCAGAGGAGTCAGGGATCGGTGGCAGCGACATTGGAAGGGTGCGACGGCATCTGACATCCAAAAGAACTGACCGGTACCGAGCACGACGGGGTACAGGACCCTAGGTCAGGAGCAGTTCATCATCCTGACAACCTGGAAGGGAGAGTCTCTTTATGAAATTCCCTAAGAGCTCAGAGATTGAAGGCATCAGCACAACGCGGGGATAGGGCTTTTCAGTAACGCGGCCCACTGGAATCCCAAGTCCCAGCCATCAAGAGCACAGCTACACTGGAACCATAGTAAGCCCCAACAGCTTCAAGTCGAGGGGCCACACAGAGAACTAATTGTGCATGGAGGAGGCTCCGGATTACGCAGTGACACCGTTGGGAGCGGACATCTGGACGGGCTCCCACCATAGAGACTGTGATGCACAGAGCCTTTGGTTTTTCTTCAGTGTGAGTGTCTGCTTTATAATCCTCATCCTGCACCATGACTACCCGCAGTGAGTAACCTGGTTCCCCTGCACCCTGCACTCCCAAACATCTCACCAACAACTCCAGAGGCCGGAGCCTTCCCTACCTGCGGAGGGACTGACACCTTGCTGCTCCCCACCATCTGCCCCGGTACTCCTTTTAGCAGCGGCAGTACTCCCATTACCACAACCTGCAGGTGGCGTCACGAACTTCTCCCCTGTAAATAATCCCCTTTCAAGGATCTGAGTGTCTGCCGAGCCCAGGTCCGGACCCCTTGAGCCACGACCACCCCGGATCCAAGCACCCCGGTCTGCGCCGGGGTGGCACATTTGAAACCCTTTACTGTGGCGCCCCTAACCTGGTCAGGCACCACTGAGTACTGCACCCATGCTGGGGGCAGTACAATACAGGTAATCCAGAAGGCTGACCGAGGTGTGACTACACAGGCGCATAGTAATCAGGTCTCACACATTGACCTTTGAAGGGACTCCTGAGAGATTCCAGGAGGGGGCGTAGCCTCCATGTCCACTCAAGGGGTGTGGTAGAGAGCCTGGTTGCTAGGTGTCGTAGGCAAGAACAGGAGAGGAGGAGCAGTGAGCGAGGTTTAGTGTGCAGCTCAGGGAGAGCAGACATGAGGAGCAGACCCTGGAGCTGTTGCAGTCTAACAGCGTCCGCGCAGTGACTACCGACGGGGCAGATCGGTCACCTGGCAGTGCCGCCCGAAATCCACCCAAGGCTAGAGAGAGCAAAGGGGTGGCAGAGTAAGAGGACTGCCAGGGAGGTACCAGGCCCGCAAGGGTAACAGGTCCCAGTGCAGAGATAGATTCACCTTTCTTCTGCCAAACCTGCCGGTGGGGGCACTCCAGACCCACACCATACAACCACAGAGTCCGTTGCCACGTAGCAAAGAGAGGGCCCATAGTTCACAGGAGGCAAGCAGCCGGAGTGACCTGGTCCAGGCTACAAACAAACGGGCCGAAACGAGGGGAGAACAGGTAGCAGCAACTTCCCTGGGTGACTCTCGTAGGGACTTCAAGTCGGGGTCACCACAAAAACACAAAGGGCTAAGGAAGGCGAGTTGGTAGTCACCCTCATCAGCCAGCCGGAAGGATACCTGGTTCCAGCCTGGTTCATCCCAGCTACGCCCGGGTTACTCACCCTGCAATTTACTGTGAAAGAAAAACCCTGAAAGACTGTCTGGACTGTGCCTGAGTCATTCTGCGACATGTGGTTCCACAAACTTACACAGGGCCCTGTGGCTTGCCTCACTCTCCGGAGGCCACTACAACTGACTGCACCCACCATCATCCCCAGGCACCCCTTAATCTGCAGTGACGGTCACCCTGACCGCAATACCGAGAGTGGCGTCACGAAAATCCTAAAAGAAGGTTCCCTACCTGTGACCGGACTGTTCGATCCACGTGGAGTCCCTGAAGGTAATGCACCGACACAACACCTTATATTACCACCTTATAATGGGTCATCAATATCAAAATCGGTGGCCATATGACACCCAGCACCTTCACTGATCAAAGCTTTCACCTCTGGTGGTGGCTGAAAGTAAACAGTGAACAAGGCTGAAGCAGTAGAAATAGCTGAACGATGGAGGTGCTACATGTGGGCTCGGCTCTCCACCAATATTGCCGGTTCCCCACCATTAACATTGATAACCTGCCCTAAGGAAAAGTTATCAGTATCTTAAGCCTAGGAAACAGCTTTAGGCCCCCTTCACACGTCCGTTAAAATCACGCACGTGTTTCACGGTCCGTTTTTCATGTCCGTTGTCCGTTTTTTCATCCGTATTCTTGTTCCGTGTAACATCCGTGTTGTCTCCGTATGTCCGTATGATTCATCCGTTTGTCCGTTTTTAGAGTCCGTGTGTGATCCGTGTCACTAGCGTTTGCCATCCGTTTTTCAAGAACGTTTTTCTGTGGATTGTCATCACATTAATGATTCAATGTGTTGATGCTGGTGTTAATTAACATTTTCCAACTTAATGAGCCACTAATCCGGATTTGGTTTTTTTGGTGTGCTTCCATACTGGGTCTTGTTGAGTTTTTCAAGCACTAAACCAAAAACAAGCTGAACAAACGCTCAAATGAAGCCTCACACTCCTTCCTTAATGCCTGCAGGCTGCAAAATGACAAATACAGCTCAAAGTAAATTGAAGACACCTGGCAATAAAGAGATACATTAATTACAAGCAAAGTTGAAAAAACGGACACGGACCACACGTAGATGCATCCGTGTCACGTACGTGTTTTCACGCACCCATAGACTATCATTGGATGCGCGTGTGCGTGTTCCGTGCCAAAAACGGACAAGCATCCGTGAGGCACGGATACACATACGTGTCACGCACACGGACATACGGAGCGTATGGAAAAACGTACGTGTATACACAGACATTGAATAACAATGGTCCACGTTTGTCCGTGTCTCTGGTACATACGGACACGGACCAAACACGCACGTGTTTCACGGACGTGTGAAGGGGGCCTTAAAGAAATGTGTGGAAAGGTTATGGTGGACACATCGGTTTGATATGTGTCATAATACTGTAACAAACTCTGAAGCAAAAACTTAGAGTCACTTGAGGTTATTGAAAACTTATATAAATTCAGTGTGAATCAGATGCGTCCTACAAAGAGAATTGAATTAATGTTCTCACACTCTATCTGATTGTGATTTACCATGGTTTATATGACTTGATTTCTTTTTAAAGGGACTCCGTCTGCAGGTGTTTGCTATGGAATCTGAAAGCTGCATAATATAGGAGCTGAGATACTGATTCCAGCGATGTGTCACTTACTAGCTGTGTGCTACTGTTTTCATAAAATTACTGTTTTCTTTACTGTGGATGTAGCAAGCAATGAGCTGAATATACCTCCACCAACACCTCCGATACGTAGCCTCCTGGGTACAATGTAGCTGCCAATCAGTGATGGGGGCAGGGTTACACATTGGCTGGACTGCCTTGCCCATAACGCCTAGTCCTGTAGTATATGAAGGTATATTCCATGCACCACCCAACAATTTGTGCTTACTTGGTACAAGTTGTAAAGCTGCAATACACTCAAAGAAGTCCAAGGCACCAAGGATCCTCCTTCACAAAAAGTTTATTGAACCCAGTGTACACATTAGAAAAATGCAAAACAAAATCCCAAAAATTCGGCCATGCTAGGCCTTTATCAAGCCATTAAAAAAAGTGTACATCACCCCCCATACACAAACAAAGTGCGTTTTATAGCAGGCTGATTACAGGTCACTTTCCTCATTCTCTCTTGCAGGTCCAGCCTCCATGCCATAGCGTTGAAAACGTATATACCTATTCCAAATTATTCCAATTGGGGTGTACTGTAGGAGATTCAGAGTATTGTGCAGGAGGCCTGGGTCACGGGAATTATTGACACTGTCCTATGCAAATATTTAGTTCAAGAGTACAGTATTACACCTGTTCTATATGTGCTCCCTAACATCCATAAGGGCTTGGCAAATCCTCCCAGGAGGCACATCGTTGCTAGTACGGACTTTATCTTGAGCTTATATAGTTACATAGTTACATAGTTACTAAGGTTGAAAAAAGACCTAGGTCCATCTAGTTCACCCTTCCTCCACCAGTTCTACATTTAGTCCGTAAGTCACTTATAACCAACAATGTTGTGTGTACTGAGGAAATCAGCCAGCCCTTTTTTTGAAAGCTGTTATAGTGTCTGCCATTACTACCTCTTGTGGTCGGCATTCCACAGTCTGACTGCTCTAACTGTAAAGAACCCTTTCCTATTTAGCTGCCGGAATCACTTTTCTTCCACTCGCAGTGAGTGCCCCCTGGTCCTTAGTATTGTCTTTGGAAGAAATAAGTCATGTGCCAGTCCTTTATATTGACCACACATGTATTTATACATATAAATGAGATCTCCTCTGAGACGTCTTTTTTTTTTAAGCTAAACATATCTAACTTTTTCAACCTCTCATCATACGGGCGGCCTCCATTCCTTGTAGTAGTCTAGTTAGCCGCCTTTGAACTTCTGTATGTCTTTTTTAAAATGTGGAGCTTAAAACTGGATCCCGTATTCCAGATGTGGCCTTACAAGTGACTTATAGAGGGGTAACAATACGTTGAGATCACAGGATCTAATCTCTCTTTTTATACACCCTAGAATCTTGTTTGCTTTAGCAGCTGCTGCCTGACATTGAGTGCTGCTGCTCAGCTTATTTGTAATGAGAATACCCAAGTCCTTCTCCTGTTCTGTAGTCCCGAGTTTACTTCCATTTAATGTATATGCAGTTATAGGATTACTCCGTCCTAGGTGCATTACTTTACATTTATCAACATTAAATCTCATTTGCCAAGTATCTGCCCATTCTGACATCTTAGCCAGATCTTTTTGTAATATTGTACTATCAAGGTCAGTTTTTAATATCCTACATAGTTTGGTGTCATCAGCAACGACTGACACTTTACTATCAATCCCATCCACAAGGTCATTAATAAAGAGATTTAAAAGAATCGGTCCAAGCACAGATCCCTGCGGCACCCCACTGCTGACTATAGCCCAACTAGAGAATGTACCATTTATGACTACTCTTTGTTTCCTATCTTTTAGCCAATTCCTTACCCAGTTGCATATAGTTTCCCCTAGTCCTTGCTTCTGGAGCTTTAGTATAAGGCTATTATGTGGTACAGTATCAAATGCCTTTGCAAAGTCCAAATAAATCACATTAGCTGCATTACCAATATCCAGGTTTGCACTTACCCCCTCATAGAACCCCAACAGGTTGGTTAGACACGATTTATCTTTCATGAATCCATGCTGTCTGTCAGTTATTATATTATTTTCTGCAACATATTTTTGCATGTCATCCCTTAAAATGCCCTCAAAAGAAGAAGAGAAAAAGATCAGAGACGCATGCGAGTGAAAACTTTCTGATCCATTTGTCAGTGTTTCCGGACTGATAAGAACTTCTTGGATCGACTGGTCACTATGGATGAGACCTGGATTTATTTGTGTGACCCTGAAAACAAGGAGCAGTGAAAAGTGTGGAGGCACAGTGTTTCTCCCCTCGTCCAAAGAAGTTCAGGGTGCAAAAATCAGCCACTAAGGTGATGGCGTCTGTGTTCTGGGACGAGGGCGAGATGCTAGTGGACTACCTTCAAAAGGGTTCCACCATCAATGCAAGGTATTACATTGAACTTTTGGATCAATTGAAGGCAGCTCTAAAGGCCAAAAGGCGCGGCAAGCTGTCCAAAGAAATCTTGTTACTGCAAGACAATGCCTCCGCTCACACTGCACAAGCGACCACTGCAAAACTGGCATAGCTGGGCTTCCAGCTGGTTGACCACCCACCTTATTCACCAGAGCTAGCTCCCTCTGACTATTATCTGTTTCCAAACCTGAAGAAACACCTCAAGGGGACCAAATTTCACACCATTTCTGATGCCATGGCTGCTACAGATGCCTGGTTTGAGGCACAACCGAAATCCTTCTTTTTGCTTACAGAACTTGGAATACCGATGTAAGAAGTGTGCTGTCATCAGTGGAGAGTATGTTGAATAAATGGAAAGTTTCATCATTCTATCTCATTTCTTTCTGGGTAAAGCCAAAGACTTATCAGCAGCCCCTCGTATACATCTATCAGCCATGAGAGTGGGTTGGAAGCTATACAAGCCATGACAGAACAACAACAATGTTTTATATTGCCCATACTTATGATTGTATTGTATAAGAATTTTTCTTTTTAGGTTGAATTCTTGAGACAGAGACAGCGTACTGCAATGGGGCCAAGGTGACCCCACTTATGCTAACCTTTTCATGGTGGATATTGAGGAGGCC
The DNA here is from genome assembly GCF_048569485.1 of Anomaloglossus baeobatrachus. Taxonomy (NCBI): domain Eukaryota; kingdom Metazoa; phylum Chordata; class Amphibia; order Anura; family Aromobatidae; genus Anomaloglossus; species Anomaloglossus baeobatrachus. The sequence goes on along the minus strand of NC_134354.1, from coordinate 753,493,291 downwards.
TTTCTGTATTGCAGCCAGTTTTTCCACCTTTGTGGTGAAGTCTGGTTGCGATAGATACATGATATCTTCACTATGTGGTCTAGAAATGAGTCATCCTTGCTTGATCCTCCCCATTTCTTCGGGAATTCAACTCTAGAAGAAGGACATTAAAGTGCAGCCAGCATAGAGAAGAAAATTTGACACTCACCGATTTTTCTAAATCATTTCTTCATTTCATCTTCATGATCGGATAGTAGGGAAGAGGGATGCAAGGTAGGAAATGGACGACGGCCGTTTCGCACAAGCACTCGTGCGTCAACAGGTCCTTCCCTACTACCTGATCATCGGGTAAATCACAGCACAGCTTCGCTCCTGCTTGTGGTGCTTTGCATTAAAAGAGAGCACGCGGGACAAGCTGGGCTGTGATGAGCAGTGAAACTCCGCCCAAAGTCCTGTCACTCAGGGAGACAGGGGCCACCACGGTGATGTCAGGTCAACTGGAAGTTAACATGACATTTCTAGATCCCAGAGATCATGGAGCTCGGGAAGGCGGGGGGGTCACTTCATGGGGATGAACAGACCGAGATAGCGCCGCTCACAAGCAGAATTGGCTGATCAAGGTATTTAGAAAAAGCCTTCCCTATCAGTTTTAGGCTGGTTTCACACACCCGGTTTTTCGCCGGTTTGCCGGTTCTGGCGCACGCCAGTACAGTGTATACAGTACAGTAGCAGCGCGACAAGCTCCGGTCACATGCTGTCATGTGACCGGAGCATGTGACCCAGAAGAGCTCACGCCCGGCACGAATTATGCTGGTAATCCAAGGTTTAACTGTATCTTCTTAGAGAAATCTGCTTGTTTACCCTCTTAAGCTGATAATTCATTCTCAGAATTCTCAATTCACATGCAAACTATGTCTTTGGCGAATCCAGACTTTCGCATTACTGATATAGGAGATGACAGTTGGTGCTCATAAAGTTCTATGGAGAACTGTATCTGCAGTATCACTAGCACTTTCATTAGAATTAGAGATTAGCAAACCCGAGGTTCCGTGTTCGATGTTCAGACTTTTATGAAAAAACGGAGTTCGGAAGCTTTACATATGAACTTTACTCACGTGAGCATTGCTGTGCTTGGGTACGCTCTGTGCTCAGCCCAGTGTGAGCCGCTTGCAGTGTTGGAACGGCTCTCTCTGGGTTTAACAACAGCGTGATCGGATGGAGTGTGCAGAAAAAAAAAATTGAAAAACTCTGCCTACCCGACCCTGGAAGTGCTCCGATAATGGCTGGCTGAATGTGGGGGGAGACCCGAACCACCCAATTAGTGACTTCCATTGGGGTTCCGGTCTAGTTTGGGTCCCAAACCTAACTTAATTTAAAATTTGTTTAAACCCAACGAACTGAACTTCAATTGGTCCACTCATCTCTAATTAAAATGTTTGTGTCTGTTTCTAGCTACTCCCAACTCCATAGAATATTAAAAGCACCAATTGTCATTTTTTATCTCAAAATGGGATAATTTGTATCCACTGAATGCAGATTTTACCCATGAATTCAGTGAGAAAGATCAATGTAGGAGGAGGAAGAAGCAGATTTATCTGATAAGATATATTAAAAGGCTGCTTATTTTTATGTGTATTATTGATTTATTATAAAAAAAAAAAATAAAACAATTGTTACTCTTTAACCCCCTAATGACCAGCGACCTATCAGTTGCTGCGGTGAGCCAGTGGGTATCTTCGCACGTCAGTTGATTTAATCAGCTGACGTGTGCCTTGCAGGTGCGGGTAGATCCAAGATTCACCTGCACCTGCTTCCCTGTTAAATCGCACTGCCAAAGTGCGGCAGCGGGATTTAAATGGTTGCAGCGGGGACCACAAGCTTCTTCATTGCCATCGGTGCCGATGGTTGCTATGGTAGTGTTGGGTCATGTTATGATCCTGACACTTCTATACCATAGTTCCTCCAAGTACCATACAAGTGGCGGCTCCTAAAGGAACCATATCCTTTTTCTGATCAGAGCTGTGCAGCTCTGATCAGAAAAAGGGCAGCAGCGATCAGACTGATGATCCTTATAGTCCCTTAGGGGGACTAATAAAATAAAAAAATTGTAAAAAAAAAGTTTAAAAAGATAAAAAAATTTCAAATCACCCCCTGTTCACCCCATTGAAAATTAAACAATAAAAAATAAATAAACACATTTGATATCGCTACGTTCATAGATGCCTGATTTACCATAATATAAAATCAATTAACCTGATTGGCAAACGATGTAGCGGCAAAAAAAATCCAAACGTCAAAATTAAGTTTTTTGGTAGTCGCAAATTTTGTGCAAAATGCAATAACAGGTGATCAAAATGGCTCATCTGCACAAAAATAGAGTAGTTAAAAATGTCAACTTGAGATGGAAAAAATAAGCCGTCACTGAGTCCCATATTCCGAAAAATAAGAACACTATGTGTCACAGAAAGTGGTGCAAAAGTGTGCCACGTTTTTGGAAAATTCAGAATTATTTGTCACCCCTTAGATAAAAGTAAACCTGTACATGTTTGGTGTCTACGAACTTACACCGACCTGAGGCATCACACCGATACATCAGTTTTATCATATATTGAACATGGTGAATAAAATATCCCCAAAACAATCATGCAATAGCAATTTTTTTGCAATTTTTCCGCACTTTTAATTTTTTAGCCATTTTCCAGTACGCTATATGGTAAAACTCATGGTTTAATTTAAAATTACAACCCGTCCCGCAAAATACAAGCCCTCATATGGCAAGATTGACAGAGAAATAAAAAAATTACGGCTCTCGGAAGAAGGGGAGCAAAAAACAAAAAGGCGTTAATAGAGGGGGTTGCCGAAAATTGTCTAATAGGACTTGTACGGAAAGTGAGAATGTCTTTACCGAATGAATTCCTCCTTTTTCTCACCTTCTTTCGCCATTCACATTACTATAATCCAAATTTACATCAATATTTTTTTTTCCCACTTTGATGTCCCAAGTTGTCTCCAAAATGAGCTCCTTTTCAAGATGTGCTTAAGGTATAATGTGATCGGGAGCGCGGGGAGATCTTAGAATAGAGATGCAATATAAATGCAAATGATGATAATGTGGATATTACTATATTATATTATTGTTCCTTATCTTTCACATTTTTTTTTTTGGAGGGGGAAGCCTCTCAAAGGTTGTAGCAATTTCTACAGAGGCCTTTTTTTCACTCGTTCAGCGCAGGTGGACGGCATTAGAATGGAGCCTGGAATTGTTTTCCGCGGATGATGTGACATTGGAAATTTCGATGCTAATGGACACATTTCCTCCCGATGAATTCTTCAATTCTCTAAATGAATGAACAATAAGGCAGACGAATAACAGATGAATAAAATTTACTGCTGCCTCTTGTTTGCTGTAAATATCATAATCTTTACTCCGCCGTCTTCTTTGTGTGCTTTTCCTATGCAAATTTTTCAAAATAATTTTCGGAAGGCAGATCTTCTTTGTAATTACTTTTCAGCAATATCTTGATAAGAGAACAGTGGAATTAATGTCATCTTCTCAGATAATTATTATTTTTTTTAGAATGAAATGTACAATGGTAGCAGATATCTTGATTTCCTTCTGTGTAGTTTTCTACTGGGGAATAATGTTCTTGGGGTTTCATTTTTGCCAAAACAAAAAAAATAAATAAAAAAAAAAAAATATATATATATATATATATATATACATATATATATATATATATATATATATATATATATATATATATATATATAATAACAACCAAAAGTTTGGACACACCTTCTCATCTCTAGAACAACAGTTAAGAGGAGCCTTTGTGCAGCAGGCCTTCATGGTAAAATAGCTGCTAGGAAACCACTGCTAAGGACAGGCAACAAGCAGAAGAGACTTGTTTGGGCTAAAGAACACAAGGAATGGACATTAGACTAGTGGAAATCTGTGCTTTGGTCTGATGAGTCCACATTTGAGATCTTTGGATTCAACCACAGTGTCTTTGTAGAAAAGGTGAACGGATGGACTCTACATGGCTGGTTCCCACCGTGAAGCATGGAGGAGCAGGTGTGATGGTGTGGGGATGCTTTGCTGGTGACACTGTTGGGGATTTATTCAAAATTAAAGGCATACTGAATGAGCATGGCTACCACAGCATCTTGCAGGGCGTGCTATTCCATCCGGTTTGCGTTTAGTTGGACCATCATTTATTTTTCAACAGGACAATGACCCCAAACACACCTCCAGGCTGTGTAAGGGCTTTTTGACTAAGAAGGAGAGTGATGGGGTGCTACGCCAGATGACCTGGCCTCCACAGTCACCAGACCTGAACCCAATCAAGATGGTTTGGGGTGAGCTGGACCGCAGAGTAAAGGCAAAAGGGCCAACAAGTGCTAAACATCTCTGGGAACTCCTTCAAGACTGTTGGAAAACCATTTCCGGTGACTACCTCTTGAAGCTCATCAAGAGAATGCCAAGAGTGTGCAAAGCAGTAATCAAAGCAAAAGGTGGCTACTTTGGAGAACCTAGAATATAAGACATATTTTCAGTTGTTTCACACTTTTTTAAGTATTTCATTCCACATGTTTTAATTCATAGTTTTGATGCCTTCAATGTGAATCTACAATTTTCAGAGTCCTGAAAAGAAAACTCTTTGAATGAGAAGGTGTGTCCAAACTTTTGGTCTGTACTGCATATATATATATATATATATATATATATATATATATATATATATATATATATATATATATATTTTACAATTATTTAAAGACTGTAATATTATAATTGTTGGGCACATTATTTTGGTTTTAAGGATTATAAATATCCAACCCATTCCTAGAGAATGAAGAATGAATGATGCCATGGTCCAAGGGAGCGCTAAGGAGGCCAGGCTGATTGGTGAATTAATTTTTTTTTTCTTTATTTCTTAATGTGCCACAACGCGTTTCGATATGTAAAATATCTTCATCAGGTGGATGATCCATCGCAGTAATTTCACACAAGTCCAGTAGTAAACCAAGTAGGGCCGGCTACCTTAGGAGGGTGCATTCGGGTCCCGCACCCAGGTTAATGAACAGGTATCCCTTCCTCCTACACTTTGTGTTTGTCTTTCCTTCTGGACGCCTTCGCATGGAACGGAGAAGTCCACTCCCGGTTCTGTATGTGTTTGGAGCTGTGGCCTGCCAAAGCTGACCCTTGGGATGTCAGTGGGTTCTGACGGATACCCTATCCCCCGCGTTGGGCTTCCGTTTCACTCTATCTTGGCAGTTAATGGGACAAAGTCTGGAACCTTGTCCCCAGCTGGTTAATTGGAGAGGGGCTTGCAACCTTCCTCTCCCTAGGGTCCAGGCACCCTGACTTTGCACGGCCTCCAGACCTGATTCCTGCTGTCGGCACCGGCGGGCTACAACCCTGCCCCGGTCCACTTCAGGTCTCCCGCAACTGGATCTCCATCGCCTGTGGCCCTGTTCACTGTCTGCCACCTAGCCGGGTAGACCCAGGGTTACTACCCCGGACTACACTGCTGTCAGCTCTCCACACTTCAACTGTCTAAACTCTTCTACTGTTTTCCCGCCTCTGACACCTCAGGACCCCTAGGTGGGCATTCTCATCTGCTTGATCTCGCCCACTGGTGTGCCCTTATTATCATGAGGGGGTGGCTAGGGTTTAATGGCTGTGTGTTATGCCTGAGTGTGGGTTTCTGATGGTAATAAGGAGGATGTACACTTTTTTGACTACCTGGTTTTGCCAGGGCATCACATATGTATAGAATCTCCCTGATAGAGCCAGTATAGCACTGGCTTTAGGTTACATAGTAAAATCCTGGTGATTGGTGCGCTTTAAAGGAAAGAAGTATGAGCAAAAACTAAACTTCAGCCCCAATTATAATACAGGATAGTGTCCCGATGCTGTTCCATCTGCACAACATATGTTTTAATAGGATTTGTCTAGAGGCATGACTGTCCTTTTAAAATGTCATAAGTCGTTTAAAGGATGACTAACCAGACTGCGGATAATTACACAGCAGTGACATTTATTAGTTTATAATATACTGAAGGATTCATGCACCGGTTAGATGACATATAAAACCCGGTGTTTGTCAGATGTTGGTTTAATAAGGTAGATTTTGTTTCGAAAAATTTACAATTTGCAAACAAAGAGCTAAAAGTAAACTGTGAAGCGGGCTTTACACGCTGCGACATCGCCCGAGCGATCTCATTGGGGTCACGGAATTTGTGACGCACATCCGGTCGCTTTAGCGATGTCTTTGCGTGTGACACCGCAAAAACGTTCAAAATCGCTCATCGGTGACATGGGGTCCATTCTCAAATATCGCTGCTGATCGGTGTACAAAGTAGTTCGTCGCTCCTGCGGCAGCACACATCGCTATGTGTGACACCGCAGGAATGAGGAACCTCACCTTACCTGCAGCCGCCGGCAATGAGGAAGGAAGGAGGTGGGCAGGATGTTACGTCCCGCTCATCTCCGCCCCTCCGCTTCTATTGGTCGGCGGTTCAGTGAGGCTGCTGTGACGTCGCTGTGACACTGAATGAACTGCCCCCTTAGAAAGGAGGCGGTTCGCTGGTCACAGCGACGTTGCTAGGCAGGTAAGTAGTGTGACGGGTCCGCGCGATGTTGTGCGCCACGGGCAGAGATTTGACCGTGTCGCACAACCGATGGGGGCGGGTACGCATGCTAGCGATATCGGTCATGATATCGCAGCGTGTAAAGCGGCCTTAAGGCTCCAGACAACAGACTTAGGAAAGAAAGATCTTGCTGCCCTGATCCCCCACAAGTTAAAGCTTCTGGGGCACATTCTAGTCTATGTCAAGTTATTATTCTAATTCCCACACTGAGCTCTCCACTCTTTTGGTGGGCATTTATTCATCAGCATTTTGCTAGCACTATAGTTCTTCATTCATTTCTTTAAAATGCATTATTCATTGAAATGCATCTCTGAGTTCAGTTATGTCATTAGGAAGATTGGCAGACAGGAGAGCAAGAGCAGAGAGAGGGACAGAGCCGCCACCACTTCCGGTACTCCGTCTCGGCATCTCTGCTGCTGGTGACAGATTCTACTTTACAACAGGCAGTGCACAAGAATTTAAAAGGAATGGGAAAAGGCTAAAGGCCACTTTACAGTCGCTGCCGATCGCACCTGCCCCCGTTGTTTGTGCGTCACGGGCAAATCGCTGCCAGTGGCGCACAATATCGTTAGTCCCCATCACACGGACTTACCTGCCTAGCGACGTCGCTGTGGCCGGCGAACCGCCTCCTTTCTAAGGGGGTGCTTCGTGTGGCATCACAGCGACGTCACACGGCAGCCGTCCAATAGAAGCGGAGGGGCGGAGAGCAGCCAAAAGAATGTGATGCCCACCTCGTTGCCGGAGGATGCAGGTAAGGTGTTGTTTCTCGTTCCTGGGGTGTCATACGTAGCGATGTGTGCTGCCTCAGGAACGACAAACAACCTGCATCCAGCACCATCAACGATATTTAGGATTAGAACCACGTGTCAACGATCAACGATAAGGTGAGTATTTTTGATCGTTAGCGGTTATTCGTACGTTTCACATGCAACGACGTCGCTAACGAGGTCGGATGTGCGTCACGAATTCCGTGACCCTAACGACATCTCGTTAGCGATGTCGTTGCGTGTAAAGTGGAATTTAGTGTTTGACACTTTGAAGTTAATTTTTGGGGTAAGACAAGATCGTTTTTAAACAATTAGATTTGCAGATTGTCTATTGAGCAAATTAACAAATTAGATCAAGTTGTCTGAAAACAAATTGATCATCTGATAGCGATGTACTGTAATTAATAATGCATAGTTTGGGTATTCTAAACTGGTGAGTTTCCAGATCCTAAATTAAAATTGCCCCGTTTAGACTTGGATTTTAGAAAAGGTCAAATGGCTGTGCTGTACTGTAATAACAAAAAAGCACAAAGGAATTTTGTAATTTTTTTTTTTAGTTAAAATTACTATAGTTTTCTGTCTGCTACTCCTATGCAGACCTATTTGTCTCCATGGTCACAGACTGCCATGGGAAAGAGTTGAAAACCAGGAGTATGTGTGCCTATACTACTAGCCTTCAGATTAGGGATGCTATGCTGTCCCTCATCCCAGAGGTACGCTTGATGGTGGCGAGGTATGGACCACCAATATAGTATTGATTTAATACTTCCTCTCTCCGAGCACAGGGGAGGGCCAGGACAAGAAAAATGAACCCCACAAAAACCAACAGACAGGGGAAAACCAAAGCTCAAACTCACTGCATGCACACATGGGAAGAAGACAATAAATGTTCTGGGAGAAACAAAGTACAGCGAGGAAATAAACAAATGACAAGGATATTTCCAATGCACACCCAACAGCTTACAACTGTTCACCAATAACTGGATCACCACACAGAAGGACTAGTATCGCTGGAGCAAAAGCAAGAGCTATAATCGGCATGTGAGGCTAAGTTCTACATTTTTTTTTTAGCTCCAATAAGAAAAGTAGAGTTGGTATCCCAATGTTATATTAAAAAGTATTAATTTTATTAAATATATAACACATCGAACATAAATCATTAATCTTCTGGGGGCTATGGTGCAGCACATATGGGAGTGATCAACTGAATACACAATTATAGTATAGAGAGGGCATAGAGCCAAAATAGCAAAACACGGTATATTGTGAATATAACAGTTACAGAAATAAAATAGTGTCATTTAAATAATTTTCCCATCAAGAAGCACAAGCCTAGGCATATGTGCATAACACAGATCTGAGTGCTGAGTAGTTACAAAATAATGTCATATTATAGTTCAAGCATAAAAGGCCTGCTTACCCATGCTCCTTCTGTAAATCTGCTGGCCACGGGTTCCGACGCACGTTTCAATTGGGTAATCAGCTGATCACAGGCCCTGACGCGTGTTTCACGTGGGCTTCCTCGGGGGGCTTTATATGGCAGAGGCGGCTGTGATGGGACATCAGCAACCTGTGACCACAGCAGCAATTCACCCGATAGCAGGAATTAACTCCTGCCATACTGATGACCAGTGAGCACTAAATAGTCGATGCCCGACTCTGGCTGAGCAACTAAGAAGCATCAGGTTGCCTGCCAGACTCTGCAGTGTGAATAAAGTCTAAAGTTGCCATGACACCTAGTGAGTGATGAGCAGAACACCGTATGTCACAGACTACAAACAAGTCCTGTGAAGTCTGATTATTCCACCATAGACTCCTTTATCCAGTAAAGCTTTCTAACCTACATATAGTAGAGTAAGAAATAGGTAACAGATAACTAGCAGTTTGACTTCATGTTTAAAATAAAATTAAGGCAAAAGAGCTCTTCTCTGGCTCTTCATGCTACACCATTAACATAGCACCATTGCACGCCTACAGCAAACGATTGGTAAAATATGTCCATTCATATACTTTGTATTAGAGGAGCCATGCTAGTGTAAAGCTAGCTGATGCACTATACAAAAAGCACAATACATAAAATATGTTATCACATAAATTGGGATCTCCTTTTTAGATAACCCCTAAAAGCATCCATTGATGATAAGGTGACTGAGAAGTGTTCCTTTGCTGGAACCATCAGTGACTATCTTTAAGGCCCCCTTCACACGTCCGTGAAACACGTGCGTGTTTGGTCCGTTTCCGTATATGCCGGAGACACGGCCAAACGTGCACCAATGTTAATCTATGATTGTGGTCACACGTCCGTTATTTCATTATGTCCGTGTGTGCGTGTCCGTGATCCGTATGTGTGTGCGTTTGGCACGGATGCATGTCCGTTATCTGCACGGAGCACGCACACGTGGACACAATGAAAGTCTATGGGTATGTGCACACACGTTAGTAAACACGTATGCATATACCTATAGTCCGTGTCCGTTTGGTGTTTTTATTTCTAGTGATGTCGGCTATTCTTTCTATTTCTGTGTATGTCGGTCAATCTCCCTGAGTCCGTCGGTCAGTCTCTCTGTCTCTCTGTCGGTCTCTCTGTCTGTCTGTCCCTCTCTCACAGTCTGTCGGTCAGTTTCCCCCCCTCTCTCATACTTACCGTTCCCCGATCTCCGGCGCAGCGCTGCACGGCATTCACACTGCTGCGGCGGCTTTTACTATTTTGAAAAAGCCGGCCGCCCATTAAACAATCTCGTATTCCCTGCTTTCCCCGCCCACCGGCGCCTATGATTGGTTACAGTGAGACACGCCCCCACGCTGAGTGACAGGTGTCACACTGCACCCAATCACAGCAGCCGGTGGGCGTGTCTATACTGTGCAGTAAAATAAATAAATAAATAATTAAAAAAAAACGGCGTGCGGTCCCCCCCAATTTTAATGCCAGCCAGATAAAGCCATACGGCTGAAGGCTGGTATTCTCAGGATGGGGAGCTCCACGTTATGGGGAGCCCCCCACCCTAACAATATCAGTCAGCAGCCGCCCAGAATTGCCGCATACATTATATGCGACAGTTCTGGGGCTGTACCCGGCTCTTCCCGATTTGCCCTGGTGCGTTGGCAAATCGGGGTAATAAGGAGTTATTGGCAGCCCATAGCTGCCAATAAGTCCTAGATTAATCATGTCAGGCGTCTATGAGACACCTTCCATGATTAATCTGTAAGTTACAGTAAAAAAACACACACACCCGAAAAAATCCTTTATTTGAAATAAAAAACACACACAAATTCCCTCATTACCAATTTATTAACCCCGACAAACCCTCCATGTCCGGCGTACTCCACGGACCTCCAGCGTCGCGTCCAGCTCTGCTGCATGGAGGTGACAGGAGCAGCAGAAGACACCGCCGCTCCGGTCACCTCCACACAGCTAATGAGATGAGTAGCGCGATCAGCTGCTGTCACTGAGGTTACCCGCGGCCACCGCTGGATCCAGCGGTGGCCGCGAGTTACCTGACTGACAGCAGCTGATCGCGCTACTCACCTCATTTGCTGTGTGGAGGTGACCGGAGCGGCGGTGTCTTCTGCTGCTCCTGTCACCTCCATGCAGCAGAGCTGGACGCGACGCTGGAGGTCCGTGGAGTACGCCGGACATGGAGGGTTTGTCGGGGTTAATAAATTGGTAATGAGGGAATTTGTGTGTGTTTTTTATTTCAAATAAAGGATTTTTTCGGGTGTGTGTGTTTTTTTACTGTAACTTACAGATTAATCATGGAAGGTGTCTCATAGACGCCTGACATGATTAATCTAGGACTTATTGGCAGCTATGGGCTGCCAATAACTCCTTATTACCCCGATTTGCCAACGCACCAGGGCAAATCGGGAAGAGCCGGGTACAGCCCCAGAACTGTCGCATATAATGTATGCGGCAATTCTGGGCGGCTGCTGACTGATATTGTTAGGGTGGGGGGCTCCCCATAACGTGGAGCTCCCCATCCTGAGAATACCAGCCTTCAGCCGTATGGCTTTATCTGGCTGGCATTAAAATTGGGGGGGACCGCACGCCGTTTTTTTTTAATTATTTATTTATTTATTTTACTGCACAGTATAGACACGCCCACCGGCTGCTGTGATTGGGTGCAGTGTGACACCTGTCACTCAGCGTGGGGGCGTGTCTCACTGTAACCAATCATAGGCGCCGGTGGGCGGGGAAAGCAGGGAATACGAGATTGTTTAATGGGCGGCCGGCTTTTTCAAAATAGTAAAAGCCGCCGCAGCAGTGTGACTGCCGTGCAGGGCCGCGCCGGGGATCGAGGAACGGTGAGTATGAGAGAGGGGGGGAAACTTCAGTCAATCGGGGGATTAGCGGTCACCGGTGAATCCTTCACAGGTGACCGCTAATCAGTACTCGACACAGACAGAGCCGCGGTATGAGGATGAAGTCGGGTGAAGTTCACCCGAGTTCATTCTCATCGCGCAACTCTGTCTGCTGTCAGCCGACATTTATAAACGACATTGTGCATCACACACACGGACATTACACACGGACATTACACGTACACATACACGTTAATTCCACACGCACACACGGACGTTCTGCACACAAACACGGCTAGCATACGCAATTCACACAGGTGCCACACGGACCATAAAAACGGACACAAAAACGGGACACGGACCCGAAAAACGGCCCGTAACACACGTGCGTGTTTTTCACGGACGTGTGAAGGGGGCCTAATATGTAGGGAAACTGAAAAATAAGGGTCCGGTTCATTGTTGCTTTTTTACATTTTTATACATATATATATATATATATATATATATATATATATACACACACACACACACATATATCTAAAAATATTCTTTTATTATTTTTTTTTGTTTTTACATTTATTTTACATTTATTTGCTATTATAGCATTTATTGCTATTATAGCGTTAAAAAGTCCTGAAGTAATTTTATGCACAACTTTTTACAGCACATTTGCTACATTTTAGCTGAACACATAGATTTTTTACTGTAAAAGCGAGCAAAACGTTAGACAAAAATAGCATTTTTTGTATTTTGTGCAAACTGAAAGAAACAAGTGCACCATTTTGAAGAATTTGGAAGAAAAAATGGCAATGAATATCACATGACAAAAAAATAAACTTTATTTAAAAAAAAACTTGACTGAATCAGACCAAATTGTTCAAATTTTACAACGCTACAACAGGACAAATCACGTACTACACAACTTCCTTTCAATTAGATGAATTGCTTATATAAATGGGCAGCTCCTCCTGAGCAAGAGACACCCTTTGTAATGTCACTTCCATCCAGCTAGAGATGAGGAGGATACGTAACAAAGGACCTGTCATGCAAGATATGGGGAAGTACCAAGTTCACGGTGAAAGAGAGGAGAAACCCTGTGTCCAGGGAAAGGGAAAATGGTGACCCCTGACCAAACCTACTACTGGTCTTTGAGCTCACTCACCACCCTAGATAGGGTCCGCACTTATGTGCCAAGCTGGATACCTGACCCTAGGTATCCCTAGTGCTGGACCCTAAATAGGGAACGAATGGGATGAGCTCTTTGTCAACCCCACTAAACAACTATAGAAGACACAAAGGGGACACACAGGGGGAAAAGCCTGAACTACTTATCATTAGATGACCCAGAACTTCAGCAAAGTTTTCAGCAATGATACCACAGAAGAGTACAAGTCACCTGATTGCAACCTTGCCTTGAAGGGACTGAAAAATATCACCAGCACCAGTCCAAGTAAGGAAGGGATATTTAAACACCAAGGGAATACTGGTAATCAACAGCTGGGTGGAAGTCGAGTTTCTACTGGGTCCAAAAGAGAGATGAATCCAGCAGGAAAGCAACATATGCCAATGAATACTGACAACAGGAACAATGGAAAGTCAGGAAGCATTCTGCGCAGCCAGACAATGTGACCTTCTATTGCCAGAAACCATATGACTGTCGTGACACACCCGTGACATGAACTCTGCCTTGCTATTGAAATCTAGTTGACAATGCATTTTGGAGGATTAATAGTTTTGCTTCTTAGAGGAGCGATGTGACCTTCTATGGCCAGAAACCACATGGCTGTCTGTCACCCGTGACACACCCGTGAGAGGAACATTCTGTATAAAAGGGGTTGTCCTGCTAAGTTATCACCTATCCCTGACATAGCTGATCAGTGGGTGCCACACTCCTGGTACTTGCACCAATCAGAGAAATGGGCACTTTTAACCACGGCTCCAAAGTGGCACAGCTGTCGGTTGCCCAAACACCACTCCAATTCTCTAAAGCCTGCTTTACACTTATCAATTTGTCGGGCGATCACATTTGCGATCGCACACGCCCCCATCGTTTGTGCGGCACATGCAGTTTGTTGCCCGTGTCGCACAAAGTCATAAACCCCGTCACACGTACTTACCTCCCGAACGACCTCGTTGTGGGCGGCGAACATCCACTTCCTGAAGGGGGAGGGACGTTCGACGTCACAGCGACAGCCAATAGTAGCGGAGGGGTGGAGATGAGCGGGACGTAAACATCCCGCTCACCTCCTTCTTTCCGCATTGCCGGCAGGACGCAGGTAAGCTGCAGTTCATCGTTTCCGGGGTGTCACACAGAGTGATGTGTGCTGCCTCGGGAACGATGAACAACCGGTGCACAAAAGGACATTCAATTTTTAGAAAATGAGCGACGTGTCAACGAGCAACGATAAGGTGAGTATTTTTGCACGTTCACCGTCGCTCGTAGCTGTCACACGCTACGATATGTCAAACGATGCCGGATGTGCGTCACTTATGACGTGACCCCGACGACATATCGTAAGAAATATCGTAGCGAGTAACGGGGCCTTAAGGGGCTACCTAATAAAACAGAGCACAACACTTAGCTGCCTCATAGGGAATGAATGGATCGCAGGTCACTGTATTCTAAAGGGGATAAAAGTGTCTTGTTCTGTCTATCAATGTGAACGCCAGCACTTGGACACCCACCAATCAACAGCAAGATAGGTGGTAACCTTATTTTTTTAACTGGACAACCCTTTTAATGTCTAATATGTGTCTTTATAAGCTAGATAGCCTTCTCAATATCCATGAAATCATCTATTAGGTAAATCCCTTTTGTTGATAACCTTGCTTTTAGTGACTATGATGCAACAGTACTTGCTTCGTGGTATGACGTCCAGCCCCGTAAGAGCACCATCACTCCGAAAACGTAAATATACAAGAGTAAACATATGTGACTTGTTCCTCTTGTGCCAAAATGTTTTCATACTAAAAGGTTGTTGCAACACGATAAATCATAAGCACAAAAGCACGGCAGGACACGTCTGCTCTCCTCCGCTTCAATCTGTTTATCTACTACTTTATGCAGAATTTCCATTTCCCCACTACACAACTGGGACAGTAGTTCCATTAAATCCCTGAGATAAGCAAACTGCTCCCTATTATTTATAGACGGCCATTTGCAGCAAATAAGCGGACCGGCGCTAACTGCAATGAGCAGTCCACATGATGAATATTCGTGGCTTCACTAATAACCATTGGTGCAATCCATCTTCTATTAGTCGACCTCTAGTTTACCATTGTTGATAAAAGCTGCCCCGGGGGCTGATTATTATTTAGGTGAGATATTAATCATAAAACTGATTAACTAAAGGCTATTATGTTGGAAGGAATATTTTATCCTACCTTTCCCTATTGAAATTTTATCATCTTCACCTTAATAGGGATGGAATGAAATGTGAAGCATTAATAAGTATTATGAATCTAGTGGGTTCTCATGGGATGGCACATCGGAAAAATAGATAAGTTGGGATGTTAAAGAGGAATGGACCAGAGAGTTTGTTGAATGAGAAAAGAAGCTCGGCATCAATATTTCATTACATAATATATAGGCGAGAAGGTCTAGGCGAGGGGCTATAAGTAAGATCATTGACCGGTTTATCGTTGGTTATTTATCATTTTACTATAACTAAGCCTTTGTGTTTAGCTTTGTATGTTTAGGCATTTTGGAACCTGAAGACCCATCTCTTCCAACAAGCCTACAACCGACAATAACCCTCAGTTCGATACACCACTGCGCAATCAGCTCAGTCCTCACCTATTGTACCCTCACCCATTCCCTGTAGACTGTGAGCTCTCGCGGGCAGGGTCCTCTCTCCTCCTATACAAGTCTGTTTTGTACTGTTAATTATTGTATCAACTTTTAGTTTTACGTATATTTTGTCATTTTGCTAGGAGATACACTGTACTACTCTACAAGTTTACAAACGTTTTCCAAAGTTCTGGTGATCCACCAACATCCTCTTCTGCAATTATCACAAAATGGAACCTTTTTTGGCTTAGACTTCTTGACAAAAAACACTCAGAAGAACACATATGTTGAGAAGCCAAAAATATGTGTCATGGATGGAGAAACTTGGCACTCAAGATGAACGTGAATAGTGTTTTCTATTGTGAAGAACTTGTAGGACCAGCACAAGCACAGACGTTTTGGTCAAAAGACTTTCATCAGTGTGTGTGCAGGGTGTCCTCAGAATGTATAGTAATGTGACTCGCGGCATAGCTGGGTATGACTGGGCATTGCCACATAAACAGAGGTGGACATCACGTCATACCCAGCTACACCACTTGCCACATTACTATACGTTCTGAGGACCCTTTGCATGCACACTGATGAAGGTCTTTTGACCGAAACGTCTGTGCTTGTGCTGGTCCTACAAGTTCTTCACAATAAAAACCACTATTCACATTGATCTTGAGGGCCAAGTTTCTCCATCCATGACATATAGTCTTCACTTCTTAACGTATGTGTTCTTCTGAGTGCTTTTGTCAAGAAGTCTAACCCAGAAAAGGTTCCATTTTAGGGTTAGGGTTAGGGTCCTACAAGTTCTTCAGAATAAAAACCACTATTCACTTTGATCTTGAGTGCCAAGTTTCTACATCTACTTGAGACGGTTTTGGACCCTACTTGTGCACCACCCCAGAAGTGCCGTTTGTATCAACTCTATATGTCATTAATGACTATTCTCAGGCTGGACCTTGATGGCTTTTCCCTGCCTCAATTCCTTTGACTGATTTGCATCTCCTTATTCACACACATAGAGAGACAAATTGTCAGTCTAGGGGAGAAGAAGCCACTAGTGACCTACCATGGACTAGTCAGCCACGATGTGTTAACCCCTGATTCAAAGCCAGTCTTGATAAGGGGGCATTTTGTAGTCAAAGGCATCTAATTCAATATGAGGCACATGCTTCTTATTGAATTTGGCTCATCTGAAAAGTGGCATGCGCTTCTACAGTACGTTTCTCAACACAAATCTTACTCCATTTGGGGAGTGCAGTGAGATTTCTGGCATAAAATATAACACATACATCAAGAATTAGTCAAGCCAAAGTATCACGCCACATATCCAGCCCCAGCTCTACCCAATTTGGCACAGCTGGGCAAAAGTGTCACGAAATCGGCAAAAGTCACAACCTCATTGCGCAACTTCGATTTGTACCCCCAAAATTTTGACTTATCAAAATGTTATACACCAGATGTCAAGTGAAAACCCTTTGATAAATCGGGCTCATAGCTCCAACATGCTTTTTCAAAGTATATTCTCCTTGAAATACTGAATACTGTCTCATTCCTCCTGTGCATCTTGGGCGCAGTGGGTGACTGATTGTTGTACTAAAGATTCCAGGTGTGCTGAGCTGTCAGTATGCTAATTGACAGCTCATTTGTCCAATCTAGTGCAGGGGCTGAGCATTTGATGTATTTAGTGACAGCTCAGCTATCCAATCTGAAACTAGGAGGTTCTGGATTTTCTAGGTGTGCCCTGTTTGGTGGGATTGCCCAGTTATTTAGCTGAGCAGTCGATCCCAGAACACTATGGGGAGATAAGGTATGCACACCAGTGACTATGTAAGGGGAATACATGAAATAGCAGAAACTGCTGTGTGAATACTGACTTGAAAAATCCAATAGCTATATGTAAGAGTGAAAATGGGAAAAATGGAATCTGCATTACTGCCATGAACATATGAATCAATAGAAATTTAGCTACTGAATTGATCAATGCAATAGAGCCCCAACACTACGCCAAAGTATTTCTCTACGTTGGGGTCCCTAGCTTGTGTGTGTCCTCTCATGCAGTTAAAAAACCTACCGTGTATGGGAAGCTGAGACCCAGGCTATTTATGCGTATGATATGGATTGGCAATAGGTGTGGTTGGGGAGGGTTCACAAACGAAAAAATACTAACAAATAGGAATAACGTTTGGAACACCATTCTAAGTCCGAACTGGGTGCAAAAACCTAAAAAAACATCACTATGGGGAGATAAGGTATGCACACCAGTGACTATGCAAGGGGAATACATGAAATAGCAGAAACTGCTGTGTGAATACTGACTTGAAAAATCCAATAGCTATATGCAAGAGTGAATATGTGAAAAATGGAATCTGCATTACTGCCATGAACATATGAATAGTTACACAGTTTCTGCTATTTCATGTATTCCCCTTACATAGTCACTGGTGTGCATACCTTATCTCCCCATAGTGATGTTTTTTTAGGTTTTTGCACCCAGTTCGGACTTAGAATGGTGTTCCAAACGTTATTCCTATTTGATCTCAGAACACTGTCAGCCTTAGGAGTACTTTGCACGCTGCGACATCGCTAGCCGATGATAGCGAAGCCGAGCGCGATAGTCCCCGCCCCCGTCGCACATGCGATATCTTGTGATAGCTGCCGTAGCGAGCATTATCGCTACGGCAGCTTCACACGCACTTACCTGCCCTGCGACGTCGCTCTGGCCGGCGACCCGCCTCCTTCATAAGGGGGCGGGTCGTGCGGCGTCACAGCGACATCATACGGCAGGCGGCCAATAGAAGCGGAGGGGCGGAGATGAGCGGGACGTAAACATCCCACCCACCTGCTTCCTTCCACATAGCCGGTGGAGGCAGGTAAGGAGAAGTTCCTCACTCCTGCAGCTTCACACACAGCGATGTGTGCTGCTGCAGGGACGAGGAACAACATCGTACCTGTCGCTGCAGCGAAATTATGAAAATGACCAAACTACACATATCACCGATTTACGACGCTTTGCGATCGTTTATCGGCGCATCTAGGCTTTACACGTTGCGACGTTGTTACTAGCGCCGGATGTGCGTCACTTTCGATTTGACCCCGACGACATCGCAGTAGCGATGTCGCAGCATGCACAGTACCCCTTAGTCTCCTGCTCAGTTGTGCTAGTTGTCCTCTTGTTTTTGTGCTCTGGGAATTAATATTTTGCTGCCTAACCATTGACTTTCTTTGACCCTCCTTTTCCTTGTCCCTCTGCTCTGATCTGCTACCCTCCAGGTATTCCGACTCTGGATTATGGCCTGAGTACACCTTTGCCTATCCTCTTAGGCGGGCTTTGCACACTACGACATCGCAGGTGCGATGTCGGTGGGGTCAAATTGAAAATGACGTACTTCCGGCATCGCATGCGACATCATAGTGTGTAAAGGCTCGATGATACGATTAACGAGCGCAAAAGCGTCGTAATCGTATCATCGGTGCAGCATCGGCGTAATCCATGATTACGCTGACGCGACGGTCCGATGTTGTTCCTCGCTCCTGCGGCAGCACACATCGCTGTGTGTGTGAAGTCGCAGGAGCGAGGAACCTCTCCTACCGGCGTCACCGCGGCTTCCGTAGGATATGCGGAAGGAAGGAGGTGGGCGGGATGTTTACATCCTGCTCATCTCCGCCCCTCCGCTCCTATTGGCCGCCTGCCGTGTGACGTCGCAGTGACGCCGTACGACCCGCCCCCTTAATAAGGAGGCGGGTCGCCGGCCAGAGCAACGGTCGCAGGACAGATGAGTCCATGTGAAGCTGCCGTAGCGATAATGTTCTCTACGGCAGTTATCACAAGGATATCACCGCTGCGACGGGGGCGGGGACTATCGCGCTCTGCATCGCAGCATCGGCCTGCGATGTTGCAGCGTGGAAAGTGCCCCGTAGTCTTGATCTCTTGGTATCTGACCACAGAACATTTGACTATCCTGCCGTGTAGTGAATAGCGTTAGAGTTTCAGAGGAAGAAAACATTCACGGCTGCGAAAATGAAGCCAACACCTTATTCATGATGCCTGAGTCCCTTTAAACTGCACCCCAGAAGAGTGATCACTGAGTAAATAAAGCTAGATCTAATGAAATGGTGAATGGACTCTTTAATTGAATAGAATAGAATTTCTGTAGGACATTATTCTCATTTAGTAGCTACCGTAAAACATGTAATTGTAAATCAGTGGGACAATTTGGTCTTGTGTATTATAAAACTTTCATCAAGGGATGACAGATTAGACAAAAGGAGTACAAAACGTACTATTCCATGTTTCAGTCTAACACTATTTGATAAAGCGGGCTAAAGACTTCAGATAGCTGTTAACTCAATGGTCATTTGCAGCTATTTCCCCTGACTTCTCCCCTCTACATACTGTACGTGTGCTCGGTACTGCCAAGAATGATGTGTTCTCAAAGGGATGAGGAAGACGCTGCCGATAGCTTCCGATGGCGCTAGCTTCTTATCCCCACTGTAAAAAAAGATTGACAAATCTTTCTGTTCCCCAATATCTGTTGTCAGTGAGAGTTTGGAGGCCTCTATGTACATAAAAGGGTTATCAAAGAGGTGTATCTATAGCAAATACAGGGGTTGATGTTGCAGTGAGACCTGGAGTCTAGGGGGGATACCCATATACGAAGACCAATACTATTTAAGAATTATTATAGTTGAGATCGCTGTCTGAGATTTTGCATTGGGAACCTACAAGCTTCAAGATATGATATTAGGTCATCCTATAAAATCTTAAAGTGACTCTGTCAGCAGGTTTTTTAGATATAATCTGAAGACAGTATGTTGCAAGAATTAAAACAGAACATTCAGCCCTGTGAATTTTATCTCAGTCTGTTTTTGTTTACCTGCAATATTAGTATAAGCCTTTTATCTTTATCATTAGTGGGTCTCAGCAGCTCTAGTCCAACTCCGCACCTTCTGTGATTAGCAGCTTCTGTCTTTTGAAATATACACTAAAAGCCTGGTGTGGGCGGAGACAGCTCCCAGAGCTCTGCTACATGCAAAATCTTAAATCTTTCACTGTGTCAGATTTCCCGCAGCCACTAATCTAAGTGATACATCGTTGAACTCAGGATCTCTTTGCCTACGTCATGCTGCTCTTAGATGAGGAAGCAAAAACCTGCTGACAGATTCCCTTTAAGCTACAAAAGCTGTATGGATCTATACCACATATGTGCTGTCTCAATGGAGGAGTTGTACAGTATAAGTATCTATAACACGTTTCTGATCACACAACTGCTACCTATGGCTGTGTTGATAGGCTAAGTCTCCCTAATACTGTGGATACTGCTGGTTGACGCTAGCATATATCAGTATAACTTTTATATAGTTGGTACTTGTTGTTTCTTCTTCCTATACTTCTGTGTTTTACAGCAGAAGACTGGTTATTAGTGTAATTAACCCACTGCTGGGAGCCATGGGTGTTCCTATTGAAAACCAGACCAGTTGGCCAGTTGCCAGTTATAGGTTATACTTATTGTGGTTTGCTCCTACTGCACTGCTGTGACTTTTTATTCCTGTCCTTGACCCCAGGTTTTGATTAGCAAGCTGAATATCTCTAGATTTTGTTCCTCCTGGGTCTGATTCAAATTTCTGACTATTCCCTGCCAGTCTGCTCCCCCGGGCAAAAGCCATTCCATGGTCTCAAGGCAGGGGGCTTGCATAAGTCTAGATTCCTATATGGTGGTTCAAGGCTGAAGGCCAGGGTTTTCCTAGAGCTTCCTAGACAGAATGGCTTGCCCAAATCCTGTCCATGAAAGTCCTATTAAAAGCTGTCAACCTGTCACTGACTCAACGAAAACCTTTTTATATCTATGCAAAAAACAAGACTTAAAATGGCCATGTGCATAACCCTATTAGCAAACTAGAATAGGTCATGGTGCCCCCCTCCATCAATAGACCTAAAAGGGAATCCGTAAGAAGGTATTTGCTATGTAATATGAAGACAGCCTGTGGTAGGGGTTAAAAGACAGGTTTCAGCGATATATCTCTTATCAAACTCTCTGCTTTTGTTTATATGCAATGATTGCTTTAGCACCAGGAGCTTATCATTGCTGTACTAGGTCATCTAATCTGACACTACCTCCTCTTGTGATTAGCAGCTCACTGTCTACAGACATTGTATATAGAGAGCCTGGTGTGGGCGGGGTTAGGATTCTCAGCTCTGCTGCTTTGCTAAATCCAAAAACAGATTGTGTCAGAATGGCTGCAGCCAGTAATCTAAGTGATACATCATTGGATTCAGGATCTCTTTGCCTACAAGAGATGACATAGCAAAAAACCTGCTGACAGGTTCCCTCTAAAGGAGTCCTCCCGTCAGTAATTGAGGGAAGATTCTTACTCAACAGGGCCCTCTAGTCGCATAACTATGAATAATTTAACACTACCTGAAAATAATTGGGGCTTTCGCACCGATATCTGAAGCAGTGAGCCATAGGGGCTGTGTTTTTAGAACAGGTTGGATGTTTTTCATGTATTCTTGGTGTGAATCTGGCTTTAGCACATAGTATAAGGGGGTAGGATGGTGATCACATAAAATGAGTCTTGTGAAATCTCTACTGCATAACTGATAATATTGTAGGATTCAGAATATCAAAGGAAGGCCGTGAGGCTCGCCCTCTCGCATCGCTCCCGCAGACACATCGCACTCTATTAATTTTGCTTTCAACTGTTCGCAGGTAATAGTTTCAATATTTTTTTTTCCTTGCTCTTTAATCACTTCTCTTATTTCCAAGTGTCAGCTCGCATTTTGCATCGAGTGCTTATGGTAGCAGACGTTTAATTGCTTTAGGGCCTTGCTCCGTCCTTTGATTTGCCTATCGTATTATTGCCAGATGTGCGTCTTCTCTTTTTTTTTTTCCTTGCCTCTCTCTAACTGAGACCTGTCTCGTGTCTCAACAGGCTGAGCTTTAATGAAGGAACGTCAAAACTGCTAACAGTCACACAAACAGGGACTCCAGACCCTAGTGACCAAGGATGGCGTCGCCATGGAAACTATATCTGCTGCTGTCAGTCATTGCGGGGTGTCTTTCAGGTAAACACAAGGGCTGTAAACTTTCTTTTAAAGTGCTGAATAAAATATACTATTTCTTTTTTTTCTTGCAGATGATTGGTATATGTGTACAGTATATTTAAATATATTTTATATAAACTTACATATATTTATATATTATATATATATATATATATATATATTCATATATATATTTTTATATATATATATATATATATATATATATATATATATATATATATATATATATATATATTTTTATATATATATATATATATATATATATATATATATATATATATAGATATATATATAATCACCATGGAATTAATGGTGCTCTATAGATAATATATATATATAGATTATATATATATATATATATATATATATATATATATATATATATAATATATATATATATATATATATATATATATATATATATATAATATATATATATATATATATATATATATATATACTGTATGTTTGCAGTATGGTGGGAGGGTTGAGATTTAAAGGGGTTATACAGAATTAAAGGGTTACGTTTTTTTAATTTGAGTTCAGAACTAGACAATATACAGAGGAACCTTGGATTACAAGCATAATTGGTTCCAGGAATGTGCTCTTAAACCAAGTTACTCTTATATCAAAACGAATTTTCCCATAGGAAATAATTGAAATGCAGACAATTCGTTCCACAACCCAAAAATATTTACTATATTTATACAAACTAATTACAGTAATACAATATAATGTACTGCATTCATATAAAATTATTACAGTCACTAATACTAAGTACTGTGCAGGAAAAAACATATAAAACAAATTAAACTGCACATTAGCTTACAATAGAATTGTTGGTGTGTAGGACGTACAGTATAAGCAATGGGCTGCACTGGTTATCAATAAGAAAGTACAATGCTATATCCACAAATGGAAATTGATAGCCATGCTATATAGTATATACTGTACTGTACAATAGTATACATTGTATACATTGTACTTTCTGTACATATGTACAGAAAGTTACCTCCAGAGCGGCTCAGAGCACGGTGAAAGGACGGACCCGGAAGTGTGCACGGTGAGTATTTGCTCTTATTGCAAATCATTGCTCTTAAACCAAGTTACAAATTTGTAAAAAGCTTTGCTTGTCTTGCAAAACGCTCTCAAACCAAGTTACTCTTAATCCAAGGTTCCACTGTATATGAAAATAAGAAGCTTTGTAATATATCTTAACTTACTCTCCACCTGGACTGAGGTTTCATTCTCAATAGTCTCATTTCACGGTTATTCCTGTCTTCAGTGTTACATTACTAAGATAAGATATGACAGTTGGTGCTTATAAGATTGTATGGAGGGGGTGGAACTTATTCTGCTGCAAGTTCTCCTGAAACGGCAGTTACACTTTAAGCAAACATGGATGCTTTTACTCAGTAACAGTTCCACATATGCCCATTTATTTTGTTTTTTATTGCAATTTAATTCTATTTGGGCTAATCTGTACTACTACATAAGACCTGTGGAAAAGGGTGGCGTTGTTTTTGAGTCTTTTTAGAGTCCTAAAATTAAGAAACTTATTCCCTACCTGGACTGAGGTTTCATTCTCAATATTCTCAATTCACGGTAATATCTGTCTACAGTGTTACATTACTAAGATAGGATATGACAGTTGGTGCTTATGTTATTAACTATTAATATCTATTTTCCTTCTGTAGGGTATTTGCTCATATGTTTTAATCTTTTAATGGTTTTATCTGTTAGTGGCCACAGTGTGAATGTGCACCTTAGGCTGGTTTCAGATGTCCGTGTTTAATCAAGTACAAGCCACACGCATGGTTAAGGTCATGCGTGTGTCTCGCGTGTGACATCCGTGTTTGTATACGTGTTACACGTACTGGAGATAACACGGGTCTTTGAAATAAAACGATTTTCTATATTCACTTGTATCCAGCGTTGTTTTCTTCGGCTCTGCTGCCTCCCGCTCCTGACCACCGCTCATTATGTTCATTGATTTTTCACTGCACTGAGGACCTGGAAGCCGGAGTATTGCAGGGACAGTGCTGGGTACAGCACCGCCGAGGACAGCACCGCAGGGACAGGTGAGTATTCAGCAAGCAGTGTGAGTGCAGTGACGTCCAGGAGGTCATCGGAGTTCCCAATGAACTCTGATGACATTGTGAGGACACCCCCGCGACACCCACGCTGCAGTGGGTGTCACCACAGTGACTTCACGGGTTCATCAGAGTTCATTGGCAACTCTGATGACCTCCTGGATGTCACTGCACACACACTGCTTGCTTGCTGAATACTCACCTGTCACCGGCGATGGCGATGCTGTTCTCTGGGATGCTGTCCCAGGCACTGTCCACACGATGCTCCGGATTCTAGGTCCACACACACACACACACCCACACACACACACACATTGCTGGATACTCACCTGCCCCAGCAATGCAGTCACCGCCACTGAAGTCCCCAGCGCTGCTCCGGCTTCCAGCTTCTCAGTGGAGTGAATAATCAATGAGTATTATGAGCGGCGGTCAGAAGCGAGAGACAGCAGAGCAGAAGAACACAGCGCTGGATACATGTCACACAGATCACATCAATGTGCGATCCGTGTGACAACCGTGCTGCCAGAGAAAAAACAGACCTGTCTCCGTGTGTGCGTGCGGGGTCATGAGGGGTCAAACGGTCATTGTAAAACACGGACGTGTGTATAACTTTATAGAAAAACATGTGTACATGTGACATCCGTGTTAAAAATGGATGTCACACGTACCTGACACATGGACATCTGAAACCGGCCTAACACATTGCACTTCTACAGTACCAACGTGTGCCGGCTCATTTCTTTGGTTTTGCTTTTCTTTTTAGTATCTTGTACAATTTCTTCAAATAATATTGATTTCTGGAGAACATAGAACTATATGTTTTGACTGCTTCATTTTTCTGTCACTAATGAGGGACTAAAGGATACAGTGATATGTGTGTGCTTATTAGTGCCAAGGAGATGAAAACCATGCAATCTCTATAGCTATATATTAAAAACTATCAAGGCATACATGTTACCAGACAGTAATGCTCACCAGACAAGTCGGTAAAAACACAACAACCTATAAGAACCAAGGGAAAATGGTCATACAGTGGCATGCAAAAGTTTGGGCACCCCTGGTCAAAATTACTGTGAACAGTTAGGGGCACTTTGCACACTGCGACATCGCAGGTGCGATGTCGGTGGGGTCAAATTGAAAGTGATGCACATCCGGCATCGCATGCGACATCGCAGTGTGTAAAGCCTAGATGATACGATTAACGAGCGCAAAAGCGTCGTAATCGTATCATCGGTGCAGCGTCGGCGTAATTCATAATTACGCTGACGCGACGGTCCGATGTTGTTCCTTGCTCCTGCGGCAGCACACATCGCTGTGTGTGAAGCCGCAGGAGCGAGAAACATCTCCTACCGGCGTCACCGCGGCTTCCGTAGGATATGCGGAAGGAAGGAGGTGGGCAGGATGTTTACATCCTGCTCATCTCCGCCCCTCCGCTCCGATTGGCCGCCTGCCGTGTGACGTCGCAGTGACGCCGCACGACCCGCCCCCTTAACAAGGAGGCGGGTCGCCGGCCACAGGGACGTCGCACGGCAGGTGAGTGTGTGTGTGAAGCTGGCGTAGCGATAATTTTCGCTACGCCAGCTATCACCACATATCGCTGCTGGGGCGGGGACTATCGCACTCGGCATCGCAGCATCGGCCTGCGATGTCGCAGTGTGCAAAGTGCCCCTTAGGCAAGTTGAAGATGAACTGATGTCTAAAAGGCATAAAGTTCTATAGGACACATTTCTTTTGTATTTTTAGGCCAAAATATATTTTCATCTTTCACATTTTTAAATTACCAAAAAAGGAAAATAGGTTGATACAAAAGTTTGGGCACCTTGCATGTTAGTACCTAATAGCAACCCTTTTGGCAAGTATCACAGCTTGTAAACGCTTTTTGTAGCAGCCAAGATTCTTTCAATTCTTGTTTGAGGGATTTTCATCCATTCTTCCAGTTCTGTTAGATTCCTGGCTCGTCCTCCAGTTCTGTGAGATTCCTGGCTCGTCTTCCAGTTCTGTTAGATTCCTGGCTCGTCCTCCAGTTCTGAGATTCCTGGCTCATCTTCCAGTTCTGTTAGATTCCTGACTTGTCCTCCAGTTCTGTGAGATTCCTGGCTCATCTTCCAGTCCTGTGAGATTCCTGGCTCGTCCTCCAGTTCTGTGAGATTGCTGGGTCGTCCTCCAGTTCTGTGAGGTTCCTGGCTCATCTTCCAGTTCTATGAGATTGGCTCGTCTTTCATGCGCTGCTTTTTTGAGGTCTAACCACAAATTTCAATGATTATTAGATCAGGGGACTGTGAGGGCCATTTTAACACCTTTAGCTTGCACCTTTTGAGGTCATCTATTGTGGATTTTGACGTGTGTTTAGGATCATTATTCGTTTGTAGAAGCCATCTTCTATTCTCCTCTTTTCAACTTCAGCTTTTTTACAGATGGTGTTATGTTTGTATCAAGAATTTTTTGAAATTTCATTGAATCCATTCTTTCCTCTATCTGTGAAATATTCTCCATGCTATTGGCTGCAGCACAACCCCAAAGCATGATTGATCCACTCCCATGCTTAATGGTTGGCGAGATATTCTTTTCCTGAAATTCTGTGCCCTTTTTTCTCCACACATACCTTTGATCATTGTGGGCAAAGAGTTTTATTTTAAATTCGTTGGTCCAGAGGAGTTGTTTCCAAAATGCATCAGGCTTACTTAGATGTTCTTTTACATACTTCTCATGCTGAATTTTATGATGAGGATGCAGGAGAGGTTTTCTTTTGATGACATTTCCATGAAGGCCATATTTGTCAAGGTGTCTCTGAACAATAGAACAATGTACCACAACTCTGCTAAATCTTCCTGAAGGTTTTTTGCTGTCAATTAAGGGCTTCTGATTTGTCTCTTTAGCAGTCCTAAGAACAGAAAGAACTCACAGAAATTTTGCTTGGTCTTCCACACCTTATCTTGACTTCCACTATTCCTGCGATCTGCTATTTCTCAATTACATTTTAAAGTGAGGAAAAGGCAACTTAAAAACGCTTTGCTATGTTCTTGTAGCCTTTCCCTGCTTTAGGAGCCTCCAACATTTTCATTTTCATAGTGCTAGGCAGCTGCTTTGAAAAACACATAGCTGCTTGCTTTTGGCATAAGGCTAGAGGAGGCTAGGTTTTATAAATATGTGAAATTTGCATCACCTGGCCTTTTCTAATGATTTCTAATATTATATATTATTTAGATGTTGCATTTAGGTACCTATATAAATTTTGATCTGCATATAGTTTAGAATACTCTTTGACTATGGGTTCCTTTTGAAGATCATGGATGGTGCCGGGTTTCTCCTATCAATACCCTCCATTTCTTGGGTTTTCCACTCTTTGTTTTGAGATTGGCTTTTAATTATTGTGTAAGAAAGGTTATATACATTTTAATTTTTTGGCTTATATGATTCTCTTTCGGTGTTATATGGAGGTGAGTATTGGTTTATTTATTTTTACGGGGGCAATGAGAAGGGGTTATCCAAGTTATCCAACTAGTGAACAAACCCTTTAAATGCAATTTAAACACAGAGAATAGTTTTTAACTTAGCCTTAAAAAGGATGACTATTTTTGAAGGACATTTTTCATTTTTTTTTTACTTATCGCAATGTGTTTGGGGCTAAAAATGATTCTTGAAATTGGGTTTCATTAACATTTTACAGCAATTTGCTTTTCCAGGCTCTTTGTTTCCCTGCACATTCAACTTTGATGTGGTCTTTGGTCATAAATCAACTCAGAGCAGCTCAGAAAAAGACAGATCAAAAATTGACAAACTCCCCGGACAGACCATCATAACGAGCTCACTGGTAGATTTTCAACCCATTCTGCAGACTGCAAAACAGAGCAGCCCAGAGGTTAGAGAAGGGAAATAGTACCAATTTGGTCATGAAACCCAGGGC
The DNA here is from genome assembly GCF_048569485.1 of Anomaloglossus baeobatrachus. Taxonomy (NCBI): domain Eukaryota; kingdom Metazoa; phylum Chordata; class Amphibia; order Anura; family Aromobatidae; genus Anomaloglossus; species Anomaloglossus baeobatrachus. The sequence continues at coordinate 753,464,748 of NC_134354.1, read as the reverse complement.
CGGCTCCAGGTTTTTGTGGGCCCTGGGCGGAAGAGTCCCAGTGGGCTCCATCCACACACATACGTACACATACATATACATATTTAAAGACAAACTCACAAAAATACATATAGAACTGACATATCTATACAGTAATATACACTGACATACATAGATACACATCATACATGCATACAGACACACACAACACAACTCTGCTAGATACATACATACAGACAGACACACACAGCTCTGCTGGATACATACACACATAGCTCTGCTACATACATACACACATAGCTCTGCTACATACATACACACATAGCTCTGCTACATACATACACACATAGCTCTGCTACATACATACACACATAGCTCTTCTACATACATACACGCATAGCTCTGCTACATACATACACACATAGCTCTGCTACATACATACACACATAGCTCTGCTACATACATACACAGCTCTGCTGCATACATACACATAGCTCTGCTGCATACATACACATAGCTCTGCTACATACACACATAGCTCTGCTACATACATGCATAGCTCTGCTACATACATACACACATAGCTCTGCTACATACATACACACATAGCTCTGCTGCATACATACACACATAGCTCTGCTACATACATAGCTCTGCTACATACATAGCTCTGCTACATACATACACACATGCTCTGCTACGTACATACATGAATCTGCTACATACATACACACATAGCTCTGCTACATTCAGACATACATAGCTCTGCTGCATACATACACACATAGCTCTGCTACATACACGCATAGCTCTGCTACATACATACATAGCTCTGCTACATACATACACACATAGCTCTGCTGCATACATACACACATAGCTCTGCTGCATACATACACACATAGCTCTGCTACATACAATCATAGCTCTGCTACATACATACATAGCTCTGCTACATACATACACACATAGCTCTGCTGCATACATACACACATAGCTCTGCTGCATACATACACACATAGCTCTGCTGCATACATACACACATAGCTCTGCTACATACAATCATAGCTCTGCTACATACATACATAGCTCTGCTACATACATACACACATAGCTCTGCTGCATACATACACACATAGCTCTGCTGCATACATACACACATAGCTCTGCTACATACATACATGAATCTGCTACATACATACACATAGCTCTGCTACATACATACACATAGCTCTGCTACATACATACACACATAGCTCTGCTACATACACGCATAGCTCTGCTACATACATAGCTCTGCTACATACATACACACATAGCTCTGCTACATACAGACACACATAGCTCTGCTGCATACATACAGACACACACGTGGCTCTGAGGGGCCCACACACGTGGCTCTGAGGGGCCCACACACGCGGCTCTGGGGGGCCCACACACAGCTCCAGGGGCCAGCACATACATCACCGAAGGAGGGGCAGGGCATACACCTAAGGGGGGAGAAGCCCATACAGCTCACCAGGGCCCATAAATCGGGGGGCGGGGAGGGCACATACCGCTCAGGTCACGGTGGAGAGGGGGCCCACACAGCGCCGGAGAGGGGGCCCACACAGCGCCAGAGAGAAGAGCTGTGCTGGGGGTCGCTGGCTGGCACTGCAACTCCTTCATCTGTGGGACTGAGCAGGCCGGTCGGTAGCTCCACCCACAGATGAAGTTCCCCTTAAAGGGACGACGCTGCAGATTCCTGCCGAGGACTGCGGTCCCCGGAACTCGGCCTGGGGGCAGCAGAACTAAGGCGAGGGGGCCCTGGCCAAGGGGCACCAGAACTGACGAGGCCGAGTGGGCCCCCCCGGGCTCTCCAGGGCCCCGGCATTTGCCCGGGTATGCCGCGTGCTGACGCCGGCCCTGATGAAACCCAAATGCAAAAAACTAATACATGCATTTAATAAAAAAAAAAAAAAAGCACCCTGCAGCACCCCCTTTGGCAAGTATCAAAGCTTGTAAATGTTTTTTGTAGCCAGCCAAGAGTCTTTTAATTCTTGTTTGAGGGATTTTCATGCTTTCTTCCTCAGAAAAGTCTTCTTGTTCTGTAAGATTCCTGGCCCGTCTTGAATGCACTGCTCTTTTGCGGTCTAGCCACAGATTTTCAATGATGTTCAGATCAGGGGACTGTGAGGGCCATTGTAAAACCTTCAGCTTGTACCTTTTGACATAGGCTAATGTGGATTTTGAATTGTGTTTAGGATCCTTATCCATTTGTAGAAGTCATCGTCTTTTCAACTTCAGCTTTTTTACAGATAATGTTATGTTTGCTTAAAAAACTTGTTAAACTTTAATTGAATCCATTCTTCCCTTTACCTGTGAAATGTTCCCAGTGCCATTGGATAGAACTTAGAACACAACCCAAAGCATGATTAATCCACCCCCATGCTTAATGGTTGGCGAGATGTTCTTATGACATTCTGTCTCCTTTTTTTCCCAAACATTTGGTTTGATCATTGTGGCCAAGGAGTTCTATTTTAACCTCATCAGTTAACACGACTTGTTTCCAAAATACATCAGTCTTATTTAGATGTTATTTTGCATACTTCTGATGCTAAATTTTATGGTTAGGACGCAGGAGAGGTTTTCTTCAGATGACTCTTCCATGAAGGCCATTTTTCTGTAGGTGTCTCTGAACAGTAGAACAATGTACCACAACTCCAGAGTCAGCTAAATCTTCCTGAACGACCTTTGCAGTGAAGTGAAGGTTCTGATTTGCCACTCTAGCAATCCTACGAGCAACTCTCACAGAAATTTTGCTCCATTTTCCAGACCTTTTTCTGACCTCCACTGTTTCTGTAAGTGCCATTTCTGAATTACATTTCGAACTGAGGAAAGGGCAACTTGAGAACGCTTTGCTATTTTCTTCTAGCTTTCTTCTGCTTTGTGGGCCTTCACCATTTTGATTTTCAGAGTGCTAGGCAGCTGCTTTGAAAAACCCATGGCTGTTGTTTTATTTGCACAAGGTTAGAGGAAGCTGGGTTTTTATAAAACTGTGAAATTTGCATCACCTGCCCTTTCCTAACTATGATAATGAACAAGCCACAAACCTAACAGGCTAATTAAGGTCTGAAGTGATAGTCAAAGTTATCTGAGCACACAAATCTCCAAGGGTGTTCAAACTTTTGCATTGGCCCATTTTCATGTTTGTAGTTTTTAAAATGTTAAAGATGAAAATATTTTTTTTGCTCTTACCTAAAATATAAAGTATATATATATATATATATATATATATATATATATATATATGTATATATATATATATATATATATATATATATATATATATATATATTTATATATGTAAAAAAAAATCAAATTTATCTTATGCATATTTATATATATTCAATATTTACCACCAAATTTATATGTATGTATATTTGTACACTATATGTTATGCATTAATCTCAATGCCTCTTTTAATAGTGACAGACCTAACACAGTCAAGATAGGGTTAATAGTTGATATACATCAGGAGCGGAAGGGTTTTCTTTATTATACATGTACGGAAAAAAAATAAAAAAATCAATTAGATTTCATTAAAAATTTAGCATCTTTTATCTATTGCTGGCTGCAGAATGAGTTAAATGAGAATTCATCGGTGAGGTCATTGTGATGGTCTGATATAGGGACTCTTCTGAGCTCCTCTCAGTGATTTATAACCAAAGACCACATCAAAGTTGAATGTACAAAAGCAGATGTAAAAGCCAAATGGTTCAAAATCTTTAATGAAACCCAATTGTAAGAATGATTTTTTTCATGCATTTGAGTTAAAAAAAAAACAAATGTTCCTAAAGGTGGTCAACCCCTTTAAGTAGTATTTTATCTAGATTTTTTTACATATGGATAGTTATTATATTTATTTATAATGATGATATCTGAAATTAAAATGTATAAATGCTTTGGGTGGCAGATAACAGAGAACCATAGATTGCATGCTAATGGAGCCCTAGGAATAGTGTCACTTTAAATTGGATTATATTGAGACTATTTCCATGTTGGAGAGGTTAATCCTTCCCCGGGATATGCCTGTCTTGTACCTGTACGCAGAGAAGAAACGGCATTGATTCTGACAAGTGCGATGTTATCAGCACCTAATGGGATATGATGCTGCATTAATTAATGGAACAGAGGAGAATCCGGGCTGCGCGTCACCTTACACCTATGCAAATGAGATATTACTGCCCAATTCTAGTAGACATCATTTGTGATGAATATTCTATATGTTACATTTCAAGAAGATTTTCCAGTAATTAACATCTCTCAACCTTGTATTCTGGGAAATGAAGGCGCCCAGCATTGATCCTGCAGGTTTTGATCACAAATTCAGGCTGTAGATACAGGATTTGGCTACTTTTACATATATTTGACTTTTATATTCAACATAAAGCTTTGATATTCCTCTTATCTATAGAAAAAAAAAATATATATATATATATATATATATATATATATATATATACAGCTCTGGCAAAAATTAAGGCAGAGCCTACTGCAAAATTTTCAGTTTTCCTGATTTTTCTCTTTATAGATATATTTTTGAGTAAAATGTAAATTGTTGTTTATTCTATAAACCACTGACAACGTCTCCGAATTTCCAAGCAATAAATTTTGTATTTATTTTCTGAAAATGAGAGATGGTTAAAATAACAAAAAAATGCACAGTGCTTTCAGACTTCAAATAATGCAAGGAAAACAAGTTCATAACCATTTAGAAACAACATTACTAATAATTTTTTACCTCAGGAAGAGTTCAGGAATCAATATTTTGTGGAATTAAGATGATTTGTAATCCCAGCTTTCATGTGTCTTCACACTGCTTTTGGGTGACCTTATGCCACTCCTAGTGCAATAATTTAAGCAGTTCTTCTTTGTTTGATGACTTGTGACTATCCATCTTCCTCTTGATTACATTCCAGAGGTTTTCAATGGGGTTCAGGTCTGGAGATTGGGCTGGCCATGACAGGGCTTTGATATGATGGTCCTTCATCCACACATTGATTGACCTAGCTGTGTGGCATGGTGGATTGTCCTGCTGGAAAAAAACAGTCCTCAGAGTTGAAGAACATTGTCTGAGCAGAAGGAAGCAACTGATTTTCCAGGATAACCTTGTATGCATCTTGATTCATACATCCTTCACAAAGTTGAATCTGCCCAATTCCAGCCTTGCTAACCCTTGTTGTATTTTCATTGCTGCCTTCCTGATCTTGCTTTTCTCTTTAGTCTCTTACTGTTTGTTCCTGTGAGTTTGCAGTGTGACTGACTGTCTCCAGTCCTTGCCTTGTTATGTACCCCCCTCCACAACCTACCACCCATGACGAATGGGCAACAACAGAAGACTGCACCCTGTTACGGTTCAAGGTCTCCCTATGCCTCGAACCGGTCCAGTTCCGTCATTAACTCCCCCATTGGGATCGGTTGACTCCGCAGCGCCACCTGTCCATTGTTCAAGGCGTCTGGCTGAGAGGCATTAGTTGACTAGAGCCAGTACCCAGCCTGAGACTAAGTGCTCATTCAGCCATACTGAGCATGTGCGTGATGTCATTGATGACACAACAGCCACTGATTGGTCATCGGTGACATCAGCAATGCCTTGGCAGCCGCTGATTGGTCATCATGACATCAGTAATGCCTTGGCAGCCTCTGAATAGCTGCAGCCGACTCCATTACCACATGCCATGTGGCCTGCGTCAGGGAGGCGGCTATAAAAGGTCTGTAGCTCCGCCCATTGGCGCATGAGTGTCATTCTGTATGCTGACAGCTAAGGCAGCTGACCTGGCTGTGAGTGTCCCTGGTGTCCGAATGAGGTTGACTGGGTCACCTGTTGGTCTGACGTGTCTATACACACGTGACCAGCACACGTGTACCTGTGAAGTCAACAGGGACACACTACACTTAACATCCCCTTCGTTCCTACTTTTGTTCGTCTGTGTTGCTGTGTGCGTCCACCAGTCCTGTTGTGGCCTTATCATCTACTCAGAGGACTCTGGGTGATGATTGATATCACACTATTCTATATTCAATTGTCCCCTCCGTAACTAACACACCTCATCAACAAATATGGACAAACAGGGGTTGCAAGAAAAACAACTACACGTATACACGACAACCACACACCAAGGAGCTACTAAAAGTGCATGAGGCGAAACATGATAAAAGGCGGAAGAAAGGGGACTACTGAGAAACTATCACACAATAAACAGACACATCTGAAATTGCTGCAGCCCAAAGCACAACAGAGAGAGAGAGAGTTCCACAGTTCCTACCACCTCCTGGCCAAGCTTCCAAATGGTAGGAAATAATCGTCACCGTCTGGTGGATGTTGAGGATGTTTATAGAACCTGGGCGTGGTTCCAACTGGAGACACCTAACCAGGAAAAAGGAGCTGCTGGAAGGAAAACTGGAATTAACCCTCTGCTCCCCAAAGGAAAAGGAATCAATTTAATCAGCAGAGTCCCACAAGACAAAGTGAAACTCCGGCCCAGAACCTGTCGCAAAACTCCGCAAGAGAGGAAAGTCCGTGACATCTGATCCTTCTTTCCTATAAATATGACATTGGACATTCCCATCATGATAGTCAACTTTGGATGACTTTCCTGTAATGTGTACGAGTAACTGCTTCAGTTAACAAAAAACATTAATTCTATTTGTAAAAAATCAACAAACAATTATAGAAAGTCAACAAGCCGATATAATCTGAACGCAGACAAAAGGCGGCTGTGTATCTGCTGCTCGGCTTTGTCTCCGTGCACAGACATGATAACCATGTTAAACAATGGAATCCTTTGTTGCATTATCGCCATCATTCCGCTACATTTAGGCCTTTGAAGAGACGTATTGATTGTGTTTTGCATAGACTTGCAAGTTTGATGTTTAATCCCGGTTTGTTTGCTGCCCTTGTACATGATGACAGGATAATTGTAACTCAATGACATATGCAAATGGCAGGACTGGAAATAGCAGAGGTCATTAAATAAAGTGACCTCTCGGCTAGTGAACACGGATAAGAAAAACACAATATTATTGTAGGAGGCAGATTTCTTTTAAAGACGGACACAAGTTATTTTTATGCTTTAAAAGAAAATGTTCTTTGTGGATTTTGATTAATAATTGAGATATTTTATCAGATTTCAAGAGAATCATATAGACACACTGTTTCATCCTCTTCCTGAGTAGGTTTAAAGAGGGAATGTTTCTCCTTGAGAGTGCCAAGCCAGAGTAAGGAGACTTATAAGCCATGCAATGCTGCTCTGGGAAAGTATATATGCAAATAGTCTCTTCAGAAGGAAGAAGACATTATCTCTGTTGCAACCTACTGATGTAACAATCTTAAAACTCAATATCAACCAATTAATAATCCTTGCCACATGACTTAAGCGGGCTTTACACGCAACGACATCACTAATGAGATGTCGTTGGAGCCACGGAATTCGTGAAGCACTTCCGGCCTCGTTAGCGACGTCGTTGCGTGTTAAATGCAAGAACGACTGTTAACGATCAAAAATACTCACCTAATCATTGATCGTGGACACGTCATTCTAATCCCGATTATCATTGCTGTTGCAAGACGCAGGTTGTTCGTCGTTCCTGCGGCAGCACTCATCGCTATGTGTGACACCGCAGGAAAGAGGAACATCACCGTACCTGCGGCCGCCCGCAATGAGGAAAGAAGGAGGTGGGCGGGATGTTCCAGCCGCTCATCTCCACCCCTCTGTTTCTATTGGGCGGCCGCTTAGTCACGCCGTTGTGACGCCGAATGAACCGCACCCTTAGAAAGGAGGTGGTTCGCCGACCACAGCGACGTCACTAAGCAGGTAAGTACGTGTGACGGGTGTAAGCAATGTTGTGCGCCATGGGTAGCGATTAGTCCGTGATGCACAACCGATGGGGGCAGGTGCTTTCACCAGCGACATCACTAGCGATGTCGCTGTGTGTAAAGCCCGCTTTAGTTTCACCCCTTAACGACGAATTATATACTATGTATGTCATCGTTCGTCTCCCTGCCTTTGATGCGGGCTCGCACACACTGATCCCGCCTCCTTCTTTTTGGCTCTATCAGCACGGGTATAGCGGCATTCCGCCCATGGCTGTTAACCTGTTTATTGACACTGTCAATCTCTGACAGTGACATTTATTGCACATTGACAACGGGGCACTCTGTTCTATCGCATCATCAGTGCTCCACGATTGCAGGATGCAGATGAGTTGGCATGATAGGCAGGGATCAGCTGATGACCCCTGTATCTTTCATCTCAGTACTCCTTCGTGGCATGAGAAACAAGCGCTCGCAAAGCCCCAGATCACAAATATAGAAAAAAAATTGCAACACAAACAAGATTTTTAGTTTTTCTAAATTTCAGATTTTTTTTTTCAACACTTAAGGACTCTTTCACACGTCCGTGAAAAACACACATTTTTCACAGACATGTTGAAAGTGCGTATGGCCCTCTGTGTGCCGTGATTTTGGCACACGTGTGCTCTCCATGATTTAACTAGTTATCAGGCACAGGTGGATCTTCAATGCAGCATAACTGATAGAGGCACATGTCAGCTGATCACATCACCCATCACCTGCGGGGAAATATGCGGCCTCAGCTTGTGAGCCAGCATCGAAGGCAGGGACACAACCTTTGACATAATTATATGTCAAAGGTTATGAAGGGGTTAATCCTCGTCCTCAATGTCATAATCCAGACCATCTACAATGGAGTAGTCCCTGAGCAGGCTGTGGATGGATAATCCAGGCAGTCCTCCTCAAGATAAGCCAGGTTCTGGCAACCCAAAAAATAGTTCATGAGGCCTCCTAGATGGCTCCAACAGTATGAACCCCAGGGAAGAGTGCGTAAAGTGCCACATGTTTTGGGATGTTGACCCTCTTCAAATGCAAAGCAGGAAATCTGATTTGGCTGATTAAGAGAGTTCTAACTGGGATCCTAATTGGGAGTAACATTTCTCCTTGTGGAGAGTGCCTTCTGAAGAGACTATTTGCATATTCTTTTTCCAATAATGGGGGCTTTCAGGAGGTTTAGATTTAATAGGTTTTGAGAGACAGAAATAGGAGAAACCTTCAAAACATGAATACTACTACTACAAAAAAACACAATCCTGACAGTCCATTCATTTAGATTTTCTGTGCATCATCAAGTGGATTTCAAGTGGCCCATATGGTCCATCTACCTGTAAATTTAGTTAAAGTGCTTTCGAGGTTAAAAACAAAAAAAAGAAATTTATTTGTAAATCTAATATATAAAGCTGAGTGTATGTACTGTATGTGTGTGACTGTGTATGTGTGTGTGTGTGTGTGTGTGTGTGTGTATGTCCGCTAAAGGAATCTGCACCGTTGCATTTACAATCACAAAATTTTGCAGACACCCCTTGTGACTCAGGGAACTGCGACCTACAGGTTATTAATAGCAGCTGTGATTGGTTGCTGTAGAAACAAAATAAATTGTTAGTATAAGAAGCTTATGTGTGAGGTAATAAGATGTCGGTGGGGAGACGGATAGATAGAGAGAGACAGAGAAACAAACAGAGAGAGAGGGTGACAGGGAAAGAGACAGACAGACACAGGGACAGACAGAGTAGGAGGCAGAAATGGAAAGAGACAGACAGACAGAGACAGAAAGACAGGGAAAGAGACAGACATGGAAATAGACAGGGAAAGAGACAGAGACAGACGAGGAAAGAGACAGAGGTGGAAAGAGATAGACGGGGAAAGAGACAGAGACATATGGGGAACAAGACTGACAGACACAGGCAGACACAGAGTTAGGGGTACTTTGCACACTACCACATCGCAAGCTGATAGTAGCAATGCTGAGTGCGATAGTCCCCGCCCCTGTCGCAGCTGCGATATTTTGTGATAGCTGCCATAGCGAACATTATCGCTACGGCAGCTTCACATGCACTTACCTGCCCTGCGACGTCGCTCTGGCCAGCGAACCGCCTCCTTCCTAAGGGGGCGGGTCGTGCGGTGTCACAGCAATGTCACACGGCAGGCGGCAAATAGAAGCAGGGGAGCGGAGCTGAGCGGGACGTAAACATCTCGCCCACCTCCTTCCTTCCTCATTGCAGCTGGGACGCAGGTAAGGTGATGTTCCTCCCTCCTGCGGCTTCACACACAGCGATGTGTGCTGCCGCAGGAACGAGGAACAACATCGTAACATCGGTCCTTCCAAAATTATGGAAATGACCGACGCTACACTGATCATACGATTTTGCCGCTTTTGCGCTCGTTAATTGTAGTAAAAAGGATTCACATACTCCGATATCGACAGTGACGCCGGATGTGCATCACTTTCGATTTGACCCCACCGACATCGGTGCGATGTCGTAGTGTGCAAAGTAACCCATAGAGACAGACACACAGAGATAGAGAGACACAGACAAAGATAGAGTGAGACAAACAGACATAGAGATAGAGAGAGACAGACAGAGACACTGATACAGAGACAGACACAGACAGACAGAGAGGTAGACACAGACAGACAGACACACATGGATAGAGACAGACACAGATAGACAGGGACATAGAGACAGACAGACACACAAAGATAGACAGACAGACAGAGACAGATACACAGAGATAGACACACAGACAGACAGACACCGACAGAGACTGGGAAAGAGACAGAGAGACAGTTACTATCCCGGGCAATGCCCGGGTTCTACAGCTAGTTATAAATAATATGCAAATTGCATAATACAGTTCTATTTGGCGAGGTGAACCAATCCTCCAGAAACAACTCCATCTCTGGTCCCAGGAGATGGTTTCTTGACCTTTGATCGACACAGGACAATAATCCTATTGTTAGCTAGTTACCAAAGTTACCACACTTTGGTAAAAATATATTAGGAAGTTATACAACTCATTATTTAAGGATAGCATTGCTTTGTGCTTGATGCATTTCACTTAATCAACAGCTTCTATCTTCTCTATCTACACACCTTTGATAAACAGTTTTGTTGAAGAACAAGGATGACCTAGTTATTTACTTGACTAAATTTCGGTTCTGATCAATGGGCTATCAAATAGAGTTAGCCAAATTTATTCAAGTGGAATTTAATTCAGAATGCAGATGTTTTTATAATTAGCTTCTCGCGATTTTAGCAAGATGAAGATGATGACCAGTTTGCTAAAATATAGAGGGCTGGCAAAATTATAGAAAACAAAAAAAATAATAGTCTCAACGCCATTGATCGACACTGATGCTTGTGCCCTCTGCCCGCTGTCTGGTCTTCAGGGCCTCTTCTTTCTACAGTCGCGCAAGTGTCTTCCCATCATGATGACCCTTTACCTACCAGAGCTGGTCAAGGCCAGATGTCCTGTGTTTGAGGCAAGACCTTAGCATGACTTCATATAGAAGACGTACTGAGGACCAGTTGGTGGGCAGCGAGCGCCAGAGGAAGCATGGGTGCCAGGACAGATGAGCACTGTGGTATTATGTATTATTGTTTTTTACATATTACATTTAGAATTCTATGGCGTCTATAGAAATCCCAGGGCTAAAATAAAATATTTAATTTGTGGAATAACCTTACTGCCACTCCAATTTTCTGGTAAAATCCACATTATAATAATTGACAGTAAAGGACATAAATTCAGAAAAAAAACCATAAAAACTCACCAGAAAAAGCCATTAAGCCAACAAGGGTCAAATAGCAAATGCACTCACAGGATGCAGCTGGCCCCCCATGATAACACAGGGGCAGAATACTGATGAGACAATCACTTACACAGCTTACCATTTCATGGAGGGGATGTTTGCTGGTATTAACCCCTTCAGGACCTAGAACGTACTGATAAGTGCTAAATTATGTTGGGGTAAGCAGCAGCTGGAGTTGGTCTCTGCAAGTGTCTGCTGATTTGTACAGCAGACATGTGCAGCTATCAGGCGCGAGTGGATCCGCGATCAATCCGCGCCTTTTAAACCCCTTATATTTAAATAGCCATGATGGGGAACGCCTCTTTCCGCGCCGCCATTGGAGGCACTGTGAGGCGATCATGGGGAGCTGATGGTTGCCATGGTAATGATGGGTCATGTAAATCCTGTCGCCATCATGACGTATTTTCTGTTATAGCTGGCAGAGCAGCAGCTGTAACAAGAATGCAGCATTTATGCTGATCTGAGCTGTGCAGCTCTGATCAACAGACATTAATGAGCGATCACACTGCTGATCCTTATAGTCTAGAGAGACTAGTAAAATAAAAAAAGTGAAAAAAGTTGTAAAAAATATAAAAAAAACCCAAACCTTAACATTCAAATCTCCCCCCCATTCACCCCCATTGAACATAAAACGGTTAAAAAATAAAAAAAATATACACATATTTGGTATTGATGTATTCAGAAATGCACGGTCTACGAAAATATAAAATTAATTAAGCTGATCGGTAAACGGCATAGCGGCAAAAAAATTACAAACGCCAAAATTATGCTTTTTGGTCATTGTAAATTTTGAGGCAAAATGAAATAACAAGCAATCAGAACGTAGCATCTGCAAAAAAAGATATAATTAAAAATGTTAACTCAAGACGCAAAAAGAAGAAGTTATTGAGCTCCAGATCTCGAAAAATGAGAACACTACAGGCCACGGAACATGGCACAAAATGTGCACCACTTTTTTTGGATAATTTTATGAATTATTTTTCCCCCCCTTAGATAAAAGTAAACCTATACATGTTTGGTATCTACAAACTCGTACTAACTTGATGCATCTTACCAACTCATCAATTTTACCAATATAGTGAACATGGTGAATAAAATATCTCCAAAACAGTCGTGCGATCACATTTTTGTTTTTGCAATTTTTCCGCACTTGGAATTTTTTTGCTGTTTTCCAGTACACTATATGGTAAAACTCCATTCCATTTAAAAATACAACTCGTCCTGCAAAAAACAAGCCCTCACATGGCAAGATTGACAGAAAAATAAAGAAGTTACGGCTCTTGGAAGAAGGGGAGGAAAAAAACGAAAAATGGAAAATTACCCGATCATAAAGGGGTAATGCACACAAATGAGGTTTACATCGGGCGCCAGTCACACAGGTACAGTATCTGGCTTACAGCTTATTGATGATGCCCATACTATTAGGCGGGCTACCCAGCACAATATAAGTGCATCCCACAGGACAGACACCCCAAAAGGGGCCGGCTACATCCTACAGAACATTGTGCAATAACAAATTACAAAAAATGATATCTAATAAAGAGAGGTATTGGTCAATATTTTGGCCAAAATATGAAAGCTCATAACCCAGTTGTTAAGAATCCCAACATTGTACCTTCACAAATTTTAAATTTGGTGGATCAAAGTAAAAAAGGGCCACAAGGAACAATCATTTTAACTTTCATGCACCTGACTCAAGACTGTGGGTCTCTCTGCTAGGTCCTTGGGCGCCACCTGAACAGTCAGTTTTCTGTATCAATGCTGAGTCTAGTTCTCGGTGAATAATCAGTTTATGTATCTAAAACAGTCAGATAACTCCTTTTTGTGTGATGGAGTAGAGTCCACCTAAATTCAATAAAAAAATAATAATTACGACTAAAACATAATGGATTTTATCGTATTTCTCAATAAACATGGGTATACTGAGCTCTACATAACTTTCTTTCATGATTAGATTACCAAGGGTCATGATATCTGCAGATTTCCTTTCATCTGCTGAATCCAGAGCGCTGAAATATTAACCCCTGGTTCAATGAAGGAACTTGAAACTGAGCTCATTTGAAACCTCTAAATATAGAACCGTAATCAGGAGCTACGGCGCGCGTCTTCAAGTTCGGAGAGGCAATGCAAATCCTGTAAGACTAAACGTTCCACACTGCAAAAAAAAATTGTACAAGGTGGATGCAACGGAGACTGTTCCAAGTCTTTGTTTTAGAATCTTCTAGTTCCAGAATTTCAGTTATAATTAGAAATTTTAACAGTTGTTTAATTAACATTACTGATTTGGAGCCAAGGATGGGGTGCAAAAATGAAATTATACATGTAGAGCACAAACCTCCATCTGCTGCGCATACCAGATAGGTTGCAGCACAGATCTCCTGTATCCACACGCACATGTAGCAGTGTGGGGTTGTTCATTGCACTGTTCTTCTGTGAGTGGTGATCCCTCTGATCATTAACAACCGCTTCAGTCCTACAAAAAGTACTGATAACAATTAGTGATGTGAATTTGAGATGCTCTGTTGCATTGACTTATCTCTGGACAACTTATTTTTACATGGCTCCCCAACAAGGGAGATAAAGCATTACACACTACCCTTTGAAATCTATGGGGTGTCTGCCTAATATATGAATGTGCAATGTGGTCCAGACTGAGAGATGCAGGTACTGAAGATGGACCTCTCTTCTTATTCATCTCCTTGTCTCTAAGGCTGGGGCCACTGGTACGTCATAAAACCTGGGACTCAGCAGCGATCTCGCTAGCGATCTCGCTATGTGAGAAGTACCCTTTAGTCTGGGGATGGGGTGGGGGGGCCTAAAAGCCACCCAACTTTTCTGCTTACTTGGGGATATAGGGATTGTGCACGAGAAGGACAACGAAAAAGGAGTAAGATTTATCCTCTGTGGGAGAAGCTGATGGCCAGCACCACAGAAAGACTTTGAGAAACCCTGATTTCCCTGGAAGAGGCTGCTGGAGGAGTGTGACTCATCCCCCGGGACATTTATCCCATTACTGGACTATTTTACCCTCTGTGTGGTGGATTATTTTATGGACCTTCTGATTTGCATGGAATAAAGGTTCTTTGGATTATTCACCCAGGAATAAAGGTTCTTTGGATTGTTGACCCAGGAATAAAGGTTCGTTATTCTTTGTTCCCCCATCTCTCGAGACCCCATGGCAGAGGAGCTCAAGGATGTTATCGGTGAAACCAGAGAATCTGTTCCACTGTGCATATAGCAGTTTGATAAATATTTTGAATATCCAACCTGTAGTTAAATTACCCTAAAGCTGCGGAGACTTACAGAAAATTATAGCACTAAAGGAAAATACATAAAACGTGTTAGTGACTTTCCAATTAATTAGAGAAACATCTAATCTATGGTGTTAGCTGTAATCTAGAACATTAGTTACAGTAAGCAATGAATTATCTGGAGTAAGTAGTCAAGACAAACCTTTCTATTTCTCCCGCTCCATTCTCTTGCATGATATTATAAACCATAGGTAAACTTTATACTTGTGACTCGCTGGCATTTTAAATATTGATCATGATTATTTCAAGCAGTTTACTCTAGCTTTGCTTACGCAGTTGTATATTTTTCTGCCATTGCAGGCTCTTAATTCAGACGACTACTGTGCCAAAAAGCTCTTTAGTTACAGCACGGCAGGTATGATCAATTGAGTTCTGAACAAACCTGTAGGTGGCTAGCCATGGCTCAGCACACAGCTGCAAATGGCAGCATTTTAGGTCACCACTACCCTGCGAGCGGTAACATTTTAGGTGTTCTCGGAACTATTAAAGATAGTTGTTTAATGTCGCTGTAAAGATTGAGACCATTTCTAACTAAGCATGTAATTTAGTGAAGGTTAATGCCGAAGAACACAGCTACAAAGTACATTACACGAGGCAATTATTTCTCACTCTCAGTCCTTGTGATCATTTGCTTTTCCCCACATGCAATTTAGCAAAAGTCACACATGTAAAAGGAGCATTATTACCCATGAAATGTATAGTCGGTTTGATAGAAGTCCGCGAAAAAAAAAAATGCTTTGACTTTGTAGAGCTTAGAAAGGACAATTGTTCCATTGCATTTCTGTATTATCAGACTGCATTTAAAAAAAAAAATTCAAATAAAAAATATTGGGTTTTTTCCCATTTTGATGCATTTTTTTCCATCTCAATATTTATTTTAAAATATCAGTCTTGAAATCTTGCAGTTTTCACACTGAGCCTCACAGTAAGCTGACACATCCTGTTCTGCAGAGATCACTACTAAAGCAGTATTATAATGAAAGATACTTTATATATTAATAAAAAATGACAAAATGCGTCAATGAAAATAGGAAATTCCCATTCCCTGCACAGGGTCCTCTGCATAGGTCATAAAACGTGTCCACAACTGTCTTTCACTGTCCATAAGGCTGCTTTAAAGGGAACCTGTCATGTCTTCATACACTATTCCTTCCAAGACAATACTAAGGACCAGGGTGCACTCACAGGGAGTAGAAGAAAAGCAATTCCGGCAGCTAAACAGGAAAGGGTTCTGTACAGTTAGAGCAGTCAGACTGTGCAATGCCGACCACAAGAGGTAGTAACGGCAGATACTATAACAAATTAAAAAAGGGCTGGATGATTTCCTCAGTACAGATAACATTGTCAGTTATAAATGATTTAGGGACAAAATGTAGAACTGGTTGAGGAAGGTTGAACTAAATGAACCTAAAGGGGGCTTTACACGCTGCAACATCGCTAACAATATATCGTCGGGGTCACGTCGTTAGTGACGCACATCTGGCGCCGTTAGCAACATCGCAGCGTGTGACATGAAGGAGCGACGATCAACGAGCGCAAAAACGTGAAAAATCGTTGATCGTTGACACGTCGCTCTTTTCCATAATATCGCTGCTGCCACCGGTACGATGTTGTTCGTCGTTCCTGCGGCAGCACACATCGCTGTGTGTGACACTGCTGTAATGACGAACATCTCCTTACCTGCGTCCACCGGCAATGAGGAAGGAAGGAGGTGGGTGGGATGTTTCGCCCACTCATCTCCGCCCCTCCTCTGCTATTGGACGGCTGCTGTGTGACGTGGCTATGACGACGCACAAACCGCCCCCTTAGAAAGGAGGTGGATCGCAGGCCAGAGCGACGTCGCAGGGCAGGTAAGTACGTGAGATGGGTGTTAGCGATGTTGTGCGCCACGGGCAGCGATTTGCCTATGACGCACAACCGACGGGGTCAGGTACGCTCGCTAGCGATATCGATAGCGATATCG
The DNA here is from genome assembly GCF_048569485.1 of Anomaloglossus baeobatrachus. Lineage (NCBI taxonomy): Eukaryota > Metazoa > Chordata > Amphibia > Anura > Aromobatidae > Anomaloglossus > Anomaloglossus baeobatrachus. The sequence goes on along the minus strand of NC_134354.1, from coordinate 753,447,787 downwards.
CAGCGTGTAAAGTGCCCTTTAGTCTTTTTTCAATCTATGTAACTATTAACCTGCAGACATAGAGCTAATCTGCAGGTCAATAGAGTTACAATACTGTCTGGTCGCTTTACTGAAAAAGCAGCTACCAGAGAAAATGAAGTTCATTTCTCCTGGTCATTTCTGGCTTTCAGTCACAGAGGCATGAAGGGAGCGGCTACGGTCACTGCTCCATACACAGTGAGAAACGACTGTAAACATTCCCTGACACTTTGATTGACAGCCTGCTCTGCAGAACATGTGTTTAGATCAAGCTGTTAATCAGAATGCCAGGGCATGTTAACAATGCTGGGAATGAGGACTGTAGCCGGTTTGTGCATGACTCTATGACTAAAAGCCGGCGGCTCCTGGGATGAAATAAGTTAATTTTCTCCTGGTATCCGAACTTTCAGTAAGGTGCCTGGACAGCATTGTAACGCTAGTAATTTGCAGATGCACCCTATATCTGCAGGTAAATAGCATTGGGGGACATGGGAGGTTTGATTTAAAGGATGTCTTTCTACTACTACTCAACAGTAGCTGTCACTGTGAAATTTTTGCAATTATCAAATGATTGCCCACAACCATATTTACAGTGATTTTTTTTTTTTCTTCATTATTTTACAATAGAGGTAATGCTGTAATTTAAGGTCTACCCTTATTACATAATTATTATGCCTGTACCTAAACTTTAGATGTCTTATATCATTTTGGTAAGTCATATTGTATTTTTTTTCCCTTAAATATTTAATAGTTACGGAATTTGTGTTATAAAATCTTATTCACATTTTATAAAGTCTGGTTAAATTAATGAAGGCTGGAAACATGAACTGAGGCTGAGAATTGTACCTAACCTTGCGAATCTAGGAGCCTCTTAGGAGAAAAAAAAAGTTACAGAACAGATGATCCCGAGTGATGGCTGCAAGTAAGCTGAACAAGAATCTGTTTTCATGTCCCCAGTCTCAGAGTGAAAAAGGGAAAAGCAGAAAGGGGAGAGGTTAACAGACCGATGTACTGTAAGTGGACAGATCCTCCGAAACGTTCATTAGTTTAGATAGAAAGTAGAATAGGGAAAAGGGAATTTCTCTCTACAACATTCTTACATTTTCAGTTACTTTGGATTAGGAAAAGGATTAATTTAATTCTAGCAAAGTCAGTATGGTGAAATAACCTTAATGGCAGGCCGGCAAAATGAACGCGTGTGCACATGGTGCTCAGAAATGGTAAAGACACCTGTCACTTTGGCATCAGTACCATGGTATGTGCAAACAACTGGCTCCTACAATAGCTTTTGACACTTTTTTTTACTTTATATTTTAAAGGGTTTGTCCACTTCTGCGACAACCCCTTTTGATTCCCTATATTTCCCTTACCTAAAATAATAAAGCTGATACTCACCTCCGGTACCGGAGCCATTCCAGCGGTGCTGCTGTTTGCAATCCTGGATACTTATGTGGGGTTATTGTGACATCATGTCAGCCCTATGTCCAATCATTGCCAGCTTCTGTCTCCCCTCCTTTGGACCTAACTAAATAGTAGTGATGAGCGAGTACTAAAAAGCTCGGGTGCTCGAGGCTCGGGCCGAGCATCAAAAGATACTCGTGTACTCGGCCCGAGCACCGAGCCCAATGTTATCCTATGGGAGACCCGAGTATTTTTATGAAATGACCCCCCGGCAGCATGTAGAAACCCTAAAAATGTCACAAAAGTCTCAGAAGAGTGCTCAAATGACATGGCAACAGCATGGGGAAGACCCCTTGAAGCATTTATCACTCAAAAGTCACAGCTGTGAACAATTTTGTCCGTGTTTTACGCCATTTTTACGGACTCACCAGAAAACCTTCAAAAATGACACCAAAATGAATTGTCATGGCGGAAATGTTAAGGGCACATACCCAATAGTGAGATAGAGCTGGTGTATGTTACTTTTGGAGATTACATGAAAGATTTTACGTGAAAACATTGTGTGGCACTCCGATGTCGCTGAGAAGAGACGTACATGAAGGCCTCTTGAGTCTAATGTGCCCATTTTGAGGAAGTGAGTCTTTGTAGTATTTTCCTTTGCCAGGGCAGTCCAAAATTGTGAGGTTCACCAATGCCCCTGCATACAGACGTGCATGAGGGCCTGTAAACCTGAAGTGCCCATTGTAAGGAAGTGGGTCTATTGTAGTATAGCCCTTAGGCAGGGCAGCCAAAAATTGGGAGGCTCCACATTGTCCCTGGATAGAGACGTGCATGAGGGCCTGTAAACCTGAAGTGCCCATTGTAAGGAAGTGGATCTATTGTAGTATAGCCCTTAGGCAGGGCAGCCAAAAATTGGGAGGCTCCACATTGTCCCTGGATAGAGACGTGCATGATGGCCTGTAAACCAAAAGTGCCCATTGTAAGGAAGTGGGTCTTTTGTAGTATAGCCCTTTGGCAGGGCAGCCAAAAATTGGGAGGCTCCACATTGTCCCTGGATAGAGACGTGCATAATGGCCTGTAAACCAGAAGTGTCCATTGTAAGGAAGTGGGTCTATTGTAGTATAGCCCTTTGGCAGGGCAGCCAAAAATTGGGAGGCTCCACATTGTTCCTGGATAGAGACGTGCATGATGGCCTGTAAACCAGAAGTGCCCATTGTAAGGAAGTGGGTCTATTGTAGTATAGCCCTTAGGCAGGGCAGCTAAAAATTGGGAGGCTCCACATTGTCCCTGGATAGAGACGTGCATGATGGCCTGTAAACCAGAAGTGCCCATTGTAAGGAAGTGGGTCTTTTGTAGTATAGCCCTTTGGCAGGGCAGCCAAAAATTGGGAGGCTCCACATTGTCCCTGGATAGAGACGTGCATGAGGGCCTGTAAACCTGAAGTGCCCATTGTAAGGAAGTGGGTCTATTGTAGTATAGCCCTTTGGCAGGGCAGCCAAAAATTGGGAGGCTCCACATTGTCCCTGGATAGAGATGTGCATGAGGGCCTCAAAACATTGTTCCCATTGCAAAGGAGCGGGTCTCCTGTCGTTGTAATGTCCATTCTGAAAGAATGGGCGAAAAAATTTACCACTGGGGGTATACCTGAAACAACGGCCTAACTATTGTAACGGTCATCATGGTGGCGCATGAGGAGAAGGAGGAGCAGTCCAGCGATTATCCAAAGTCCAGAAGTGTGTACCCATGGGTGAGTGGAGGTACATGGCAAATTCCCGTTACAAACTTTAAATTCCGCTCTCATTTGCTGGTGCTTGGTGAAGTCTTGCCCAAGCCAACCCTTGTTCATCTTGATCAGTGTCAGCCTGTCAGCATTTTCAGTTGACAGGCGGGTGCGTTTATCTGTAATGATTCCACCTGCGGCACTAAAAACATGCTCTGACAAAACGCTAGCGGCAGGGCAGGCCAGGACTTCCAAGGCGTAGAGAGCCAATTCATGCCACGTGTCTGTCCACCTTGGATACCCAATAATTGTAAGGCACAGAGGAATGTCGGAGTACAGTTGTTCGATCTGCAAGGTACTCCTTGAGCATCTGGGCAAACTTAGGATTTCTTGTGGCACTACCCCGCACCTCAGGGGCTGTGGTACGTGAGGGGCTGAGAAAACTGTCCCACATCTTAAAGACTGTTCCCCTACCTCTGGCGGATTGGACTTGTGCCCCTCTCGGCTGTACGCCTTGGTTGTCCACTGATTCCTGACCTATGCCGCTAGCGTTTTGTGAGGGGAATGCTTTGCCTACTTCCGTGACTATGGCCTTCCGGAACTGCTGCATTTTGGCTGACCTCTCCGCCTCGGGAATAAGAGACATAAAGTTCTCCTTGTAGCGTGGGTCTAACAGTGTTACCAACCAGTAATGATTGTCGGCCAAGATGTTCTTAATGCGAGGGTCACGAGACAGGCAGCTTACCATAAAGTCAGCCATGTGCGCCAGACTCTTAAAAGCCAGTACTTCAGTATCCTGACCAACACGATGACTGAACATGCTGTCCTCCTCCTCCTCCTCCTCCTCCTCATCTACCCTGTCCTCTGGCCAGCCACGCTGAACCGAGGATATGACTGGTGTGCATGTCATATCCTCAATTTGGCCGGAGAGTTGCTCCATGTCTTCATCCTCCTCCTCGTCATAGTCCTCCACTGCACGTTGTGATGAGACGAGGCTCGGCTGTGTGTTATCACTCACACCCACTACTGTTTCTTGCTCCAACTCATCGCGCTCCGCCTGCAATGCATCATGTTTGTTTTTGAGCAGAGACCGTTTTAGAAGGCAGAGAAGCGGTATGGTGACCTAATAATGGCGTCATCCCCACTCACCATCTTGGTGGAGTCCTCAAAGTTTTGGAGGATGGTACATAGGTCGAACATCCATCTCCACTTCTCAGGTGTTATGTGTGGAGTTTGACCCATTTCCCGACGGCTTAGGTGATGCAGGTACTCAACAACTGCCCTCTTCTGCTCACATATCCTGACCAACATGTGCAGAGTTGAATTCCAACACGTGGGGACATCACACACCAGTCTGTGAGCCGGAAGATGCAAACGGCGCTGAAAGCCGGCAAGGCCAGCTGAAGCAGTAGGTGACTTTCGAAAATGTGCAGACAGGCGGCGAACTTTTACAAGCAGATCAGACAGCTCTGGGTATGACTTTAGAAACCGCTGAACCACGAGGTTGAGCACATGGGCCACGCATGGAACATGTGTCAGCTGGCCTCGCCTCAAAGCCGCCACCAGGTTCCGGCCATTGTCACATACGACCTTTCCTGGCTTTAGGTTCAGAGGTGTGAGCCAGTGATCTGCCTGCTGTTTCAGAGCTGTCCACACCTCTTCTGCATTGTGGGGTTTGTCACCTATGCAGATTAGCTTCAGCACAGCCTGTTGCCGCTTTGCCGAGGCAGTGCTGCAGTGCTTCCAGCTTGGGACTGGTGTGGAGGGTAAAGTGGATGAGGATGCGCAGGAGGAGGATGAGGCTGAGGAGCATGACATTCCGGAGCTGTAGAGTGTGGGTGAAACCCTGACTGAGGTAGGGCCTGCAAACCTTGGTGTGGGAAGGACGTGTTCCGTCCCTCGCTCAGACTGGGTCCCAGCTTCCACAATATTAACCCAGTGTGCCGTCAACGAGATGTAGCGGCCTTGCCCACAAGCAGTTGTCCACGTGTCTGTGGTTAGGTGGACTTTGGCTGAAACAACGTTGTTCAGGGCACGTGGGATGTTTTGTGGCACGTGGTTATTGAATGCGAGGACGGCACACCGGGAGAAATAGTGGCGGCTGGGGACCGAGTAACGTGGGACAGCTGCCGCCATCAGGTTGCGGAATGCTTCTTTCTCCACCAGCCTAAAAGGCAACATTTCCAGCGCAAGCAGTCGCGAAATGTTAGCATTTAGAACTGTAGCATGTGGGGCGTTGGCAGTGTATTTGCGCCTGCGTTCAAAGGTTTGCTGAATGGATAACTGAACGCTACGCTGGGACAAGGACGTGCTTGATGATGGTGTTATTTCTGCGTAGGCAACTGCAAGTGCAGGGCCGGAGGAGGCTTGTTCGCAGGCAGCATGGACAGGGGATTGGCTTGCATGCACAACAAGTGAAGACGTAGCAGTGACATCAGCAAGCACTGCTCCTCGACTCTGTTGTACTTCCCACAAAGTCGGGTGCTTGGCTGACATGTGCCTGATCATGCTGGTGGTGGTCAGGCTGCTAGTTTTGGTACCCCTGCTGATGCTGCCACGGCAGGTGTTGCAAATTGCCTTTTTAGAATCATCTGGAGCCAACTTAAAAAACTGCCAGACTCGGGAAGACCTAACATTTGTACAGGCACCTTGTGTCGTGTTGTTGTTCCGGGGAACGGTTGCCTGACTTCTGCCTGGGGCCACCACCCTGCTTCTTACTGCCTGTTGGGATGCTACGCCTCCCTCCCCCTGTGCACTGCTGTCGTCGCTCTGCATATCCTCCTGCCAGGTTGGGTCAGTTACTGGATCATCCACCACGTCGTCTTCCTCTTTCACACCCTGCTCCTCCTCCTGACTTCCTGACAATTGTGTCTCATCATCGTCCACCCCTTGTTGAGACACATTGCCAACTTCGAGAGAACGTGGCTGCTCAAATATTTGGGCATCTGTACATACGATCTCCTCATGACCCACTTCAACAGGAGCTGGCGAGAGGCCAGAATGTGCGAATGGAAACGTGAACAGCTCTTCCGAGTGTCCAAGTGTGGGATCAGTAATGTCCATGGACGTGTACTCAGCCTTGTGGTAGGAAGGAGGATCAGGTTCTGAAATGTGCGGTGCAGTATCAAGGCTACTGACACTTGACCGTGTGGAAGACAGAGTGTTTGTGGTGGTGCCAATCTGACTGGAAGCATTATCCGCTATCCAACTAACAACCTGTTGACACTGGTCTTGGTTCAAGAGCGGTGTACTGCTGCGGTCCCCAAGAATTTGGGACAGGACGTGCGAGCGAGTAGATATGGCCCTTTGTTGTGGCGAAATTAGAGCTTGCCCATGACCTCGGCCTCTGCCTGCACCACCATCACGTCCACTTCCTTGTTCGTTGCCAACGCCCTTGCACATTTTGCAATGCTGTGCTGACGTGTATTCACTAGACTTGTGCGTTATATCCAAGTTTGTGCAAAACGCACACAAGTGCACCTGTACGCTGCCACCGACAGGCACACACGTGCGGTCTTTAAATGCCAGCCCGGACGCACTAAGAACCTAACAGGTTTTTAGGAGCGACAATTACTGAGAAGTTTGACACTATCAGACACTGCTGACTGACGTGTATTATTCACTAGACTTGTGCGTTATATACTAGTTTGTGCAAAACGCACACAAGTGCACCTGTACGCTGCCACCGACAGGCACACACGTGCGGTTTTTAAATGCAAGCACGGACGCACTAAGAACCTAACAGGTTTTTAGGAGCGACAATTACTGAGAAGTCTGACACTATCAGGACTGTTTTAGACTGTGTACACCAGTGGTGATGAAGGCTGGTATAGGATCACCACTAGGAATGGCTATATACCCTGCCTGCCTGCCTGTATACAGCTACAATAGTCCTGAGAAGGACTCTTCTGGTCACTAGCCTGTATTCCGACCTGGCTATACCCTGCCTGCCCTGCCTGTATACAGCAACAATAGTCCTGAGAAGGACTCTGCTCCTGTACTCCGACCTGGCTATACCCTGCCTGCCTGTATACAACTACAATAGTCCTGAGAAGGACTTCTGGTCACACTGTTTGCAGCCCTGCTACGGAAATAACTGTAAAGGGCCGCAAACCTTTCCCTGAAGCAGCAACACTCTCCCTGCACTGACTGTCTGGATGGCTGTGTGCAGAGCACAGCACGCCCGCCGGTATAAAGGCTCGTTCACACTGTGCAGGCCGGCCAATCACTGCAATTCCACAACTAACAGGGCTGTGGCATTGCAGTGGTCTGCCAGCCAATCCCTGCATGAGGGCTGGCTCTCAAAAGAGCGCCAACATGCTGGGTTGAAGACCACGAGTACAGCACGAGTATCGCGAGATTACTCGGTCCCCGCCGAGTAGCCCGAGTACAGTGATACTCGTGCGAGTAGTGACAAGCATACTCGCTCAACACTACTAAATAGTCAACAGGAATTGAGCACTGTGGCTGCTGCTCACTTCCTGTTAACTGTTCATTTGGTGCAAAAGCGGGGAGACAGAAGCTGGCAATGATTATATGCAGGGCTTGTATGATGTCACAATGTGAGCCTTGGAATCGTTAACTGCGGCACCACTAGAACATAAGTCCTTGGAAAAAGCCCCAGTGAAACGTGCGTTGGGTGTTCCTCTGGTAAAGTCTTTTAGCATGTAACTGGGTTGTATATACACTTGGGCTACATATGACTGCTTTATTATTTTTAAACATTTTTTTTGTTCATCAGTATGTGCTCTTTAATGTATTATATATGATCACTATAATATATTGTTTTTATGTCAATTTGTGCCATCATTTATTTATAATTGTAATTAAATTTCATAGTTTGCACTATTTTTGCATGTCCTGAAATATGTTTAATATTTTTTTAATGATAATTAATACAGTTTTGTAATACATCAATGCAGGAAAAGAAAATACTAGAAATAAAAAAAATTCTAAAAAAATATATATTTTTTTACTAGACTAGATATGTTGATATTATGCGAAACATGTCAAACAATTCATGCAAAACAATTTTTAATTTGCTTTTCGATTTTTGCCCACATTTTAACACTTAACAGATGTTTTATACTTTTTTTTCTAAAGGAGTTGTCCACTACTAGGACTAGCTTTATTGTCCTAGTAGTGGACAACTTCTTTAGAAAAAAAAAGTATAAAAAATCTAAAGTGTTAAAATGTGGGCACAAAACGAAAAACAAATTAAAAATTGTTTTGCATGAATTGTTTGACATGTTTCGCGTAATATCAACATATTTGGTCTAGTAAAAAAATATATATTTTTTTAGACTTTTTTTTTATTTCTAGTATTTTCTTTTCCTGCATTGATGTATTACAATACTGTATTAATTATCATTAAAAAAATCAGTATGCTCCAAGAATTAGTACTGGCTTTGCTATAGGCATGTGACATATTTGCAGTGCTTTTTATTTATTTATTTATTTTTATTTACTTATTTATATATCTTTTTTTGTCATATAATGACAAAAAAATCCCCGTCAAATACACCACGAAAATAATTTTTTCTGAATATTTGAATCCTTTTCATGATTTGAATCATGAAGTAGGCAATTTTTTTTAACCCATAAAAGAGCAAAATCCTTAAAATAAAAAGATGAAAGATATGGTGATTTGGTTAATGATTGTGAATTCTCCATAGTAATGTTACTAAACAAATAACAAAACATGAACCTTTTTTGTTTTCCACCAATACATGGCGTAGTCTCAGCAGCTACCGTAGATATAAAAAAAATATGGATTTTATTTTTATGAGTGCCAGCTAATAAGTTAGGGCCCCCAGCCTACAGTATATTGATGGAATAAAGCCACAATTCTCACGTTGTCTAGAAGGATCTCACAAGGCGTGGAACATATTTATGTATACAAATGTAGTGCCGTGTCCTCAAATAGATTTTTCTCTAAAAGTGCAGTGTGGTCAATTCCTCAAAGAGGGAAAACTGCATACATTCTGCGAGAAGGAGAAGGAAAATCAATAGAAACCTGCTCTGAATGATATCAGACAGTCAACTGAGTATTACACGTTCACGACTTTTTATAGGAAAGAATCTTCACAAATATTTAACTTTATATGACATTCACATTCACCGGTAGAGAACATGAATTCTAGGCCATGTGTTATTATTCAGTGGCTACATTTCAGTGTTTATATTGCTTTTTAATATTTCATGATTACTGTCTATTACAGATGTATTCTTACTAGTGATGGGTGGACCCGTACTATAAAAGTCAATAGGTTCAAAAGTAGCTGAGCACCGACCCTGGGCCTGGAGTTCTCAGGGAACTCCGGGTACCGATCCGGATACAGCCACCCTGGTAGTTAAAGAAAAACGAGAACATAAAGGAAAAAAAAGGGAAAAGCAAGTGCAATATATTTACCAGTGTCCGGCAAGGCTATAGCGCTACTTCTGAGGGCACCCATACTACTTCCAGGACCGCTCATTATCCCTCATGATTATGAACTGCTTCCTCCGCCCACCGGCAGTCCTTGTGTCTCAGGTTGCAGACAGATGTGCCCCAATCTCTGTGTGCGTCTCTATAGTGTAAAAATAGATAAAAAAATTGGCTAGCTTCCCCCCATGTTATGATACCCAGCACAGTTAATGCATATAGCTACAGGCTGCAGCCCCCAGCCATGCATTTATCTTGGCTGTGTATCAAAATAAGATGAACTTGCATGCATTTTTTTTAATCATTTAACCCCTTAACGACCCATGACGTACTAGATACGTCATGGATCGTGTGCCGGTAAGCCCCGCCCCCTGCCGCCGGCAGGCGGCGGCGAGACGCGCACATATCAGCTGTTATCAACAGCTGATATGTGTGCCTGCTAGCCGCGGGTGGAATCGCTTCCACCCGCAGCCATTAACCCCTTACATTTCGCTGCCAAAGTCTTGGCAGCGATATGTATATGGGCGCCGCCATGACAGTGACTTACCCCGCCCCCACCGGAAGTCACGTGACATGATCACGTGACTTTCGGCGGTTGCCATGGTAGCACAGGGTCATGTGATGACGCCTGTAGCTAACATGAGTCACTTCCTCTCAATGCCGGAATACAGCCGGCATTGAAAGTGAAGCAGCAAATCTGCAGTTCTCAGCTCTGTAGCTGAGATCTGCAGATAGTGCAGAGCGATCGGATTGCTGATCGCAATAGCCCCCTAGGGGGACTAGTAAAATAAAAAAAAAAAGTAAAAAACAAAGTTTTAAAAAATTTAAAAAAAATAAAAAACCCTAAAAGTTCAAATCACCCCCCTTTCACCCCATTGAAAATTAAAGGGTTAAAAAAAATAAAAAAATACACACATATTTGGTATCGCCCCGTTCAGAAATGCCCGATCTATCAAAATATAAAATCAATGAATCTGATCAGTAAACGGCGTAGCGGCAAAAAAATTCCAAACGCCAAAATTAAGTTTTTTGGTCGCCGCAAATTTTGCGCAAAATGCAATAACAGGCGATCAAAACGTAGCATCTGCGCAAAAATGGTACCGTTAAAGACGTCAGGTCGAGACGCAAAAAATAAGCCATCACTGAGCCTCAGATCCTGAAAAATGAGAACGCTATGGGTTTTGGAAAATGGCGCAAAACGTGCGCCACGTTTTTTGGACAAGCTTGTGAATTTTTTTAACCCCTTAGATACAAGTAAACCTATACATGTTTGGTGTCTACAAACTCGCACCGACCTGAGGCATCATACCCACACATCAGTTTTACCATATAGTGAACACTGGGAATAAAATATCCCAAAAACTATTGTACAATCCCACTTTTTTTGCAATTTTTCCGCACTTGGAATTTTTTTGCCGTTTTCCAGTACACTATATGGTAAAACTTATGGTTTCATTTAAAAGTACAACTCGTCCCGCAAAAAACAAGCCCTCATATGGCAAGATTGATGGAAAAATAAAAAAGTTACGCCTCTCGGAAGAAGGGGAGCAAAAAACAAAAACGCAAAAACGTAAAGTGCCCGGGGGCTGAAGGGGTTAATTAAACCATGGTTATTGGGCCCCCCACAGCCTAAAAATAGTAGCTTGCAGTCACCAAGGATTGTCACATCCATTAGATGCGACAATCCTAGAACTTTACCTGGCTTATCCCGGTAATCAGTTAATGACAGTTAATGACAGCTCATAGCTACCACTAAGCCCTAGATTAGTAATGAGAGGTATTTATTAGACCCCCCCCCCATTACTAATCTGTAAGGGAAAAGTAATAAGACACAAAACACAGAAAAAATCCTTTATTTAAAGTAAGTAGAAAAAACCCTCTCCTTCTTTCTCCCCTTTATTAACCCCCCAAAACACCCAATTCCGACCTAATTCACAAGTTTTACTGACATGTTACATGAGGTTAACAGCTTTGAAAAATACATGATTTTCTAATACTCTTAGCTGAAGAAAAATCTGGAAGAATTAAAGCCAAGAAAAATAATAAACTTTATTATTTAAAAATATACACAACATAAATCAAAGGAGAGAGACACATTTTTCGGGACAGACCATTATATCACATAGCAACACTGAATGCTTGTACCTAGAAGTAAAGGAATCTGTATCCGGACAAAGGTAAAATGACACTCCAATCAGAATAACAACTCAATAATTAAAAAGGAATAAGGTACCACAATCAATACATGTATACAAGAATAGGATCTAAATAAAATGTGGAAAAGCCAGCAACCGGATAAGGTTCAGTAATGCTCCATTCAAGAGCTCAAACAACCATTTAGCTGGGAATATAAAGGTACATAAACCAATTCATATATACAACAATAAAGTCTTAAGTAAATATATCTTACACATGTCTTCAAAATTTGGGTCTATGAAAATTGTTTCACATCTAACTATCTATCTATCTATCTATCTATCTATCTATCTATCTATATATACATATATATATATATATATATATATATATATATATATATATATATATATATATGCAAAACAAGAAAGCTGCGGAGGAGACACCATCACATGTTTCTCAACGCTGGCGGTAAACTAGCCAGGTCTTTCACCGGGAAGGGCAGTCTGCAGTCAAGGAAACCGCCTATGCCACAACATGGTATCCATCCACAGACCGCTGTTTCGGGGTATTTGCCCCTCATCAGTGTGGAGTAGGAAACTGGCTAGTGGGAGCAATGCCTAGTAAAAGGCTACATAGGTAAGGATGGTTGACCTTAGGGAGATCAACATCCAGCACCACGGAGATACCATCACGTGTTTCTCAACGCAGTGATTCTAGAACAATGCCCCCTGGGAAATATGCAAAACAAGAAAGCCGCGGACACACCATCACATGTTTCTCAACGCTGGCAGTTGGGGGGCATTGTTCTAGAATCACTGCGTTGAGAAACACGTGATGGTGTCTCCGCGGTGCTGGATGTTGATCTCCCTAAGGTCAACCATCCCTACCTATGTATCTGTATATATATATATATATATATATATATATATAATATACACATGTGAACAACAACAAGGCAGAAACCAGCAATAACGTGAGCAATCCAGGATGCTGTTAAAAAATTTTTTCCTTCTTTTTATTCATAAATTCATTAAAATATAATGGTCCAAGCAATTCAGAACAGCATTATCGCAGGAAAATAGCGCAGATAGGACTACGCGTTTCAGCGGTAAAATCCGCCTTCTTCACGGTCCAGAATCTGATCTGCTTTCCAAACATAGAACCTTATATACATCTCACTCCCATCAGGGTAATTACAAACATGTGTGAGAGATTTAAAAACATGAGCTAGAAAAGCAAATCAAACATGTAAGCTATCCGCATATTAATCAATATACAGCATGCATAAGAGTTATAAGGAAAGGATTTAACATTTTGAAGAAAAATACAATCAGAAAATCCAATAACCTGACCATAAAATTATTTTTAAAGTGATGCAAAAAGCCTAACACAGTAGTAATAGCCAGCAACATATAATGCAACAATGTATCAATAGTGCATAATGATATCCATACGATTGTTAAAGCCCTGTGGCATGCGGGTCCCCAGCTCAAATATCCACCTACTCTCTCTTGCAAGCACTTTTTTATGAAAATCTCCCCCTCTCAATGGTTTTTTTACATGCTCTATGCCCATAAAAGAAAAACCGCGTAAATCCCCATTGTGTTTTTTTGAAAAATGTCGGGATACTACTGATGCACCAACCATTGGCAAATTGCTAGCATCTGAAAGATGTTTGTGGATTCTGGTTTTAACCCCTTCACGACCTTGGACGGATCTATCCGTCATAGATCGTGTCCCGTTAAGCCCCGCCCCCTGCCGCGGGCAGGCGGCGTGGATCGGCACACATATCAGCTGTTTTCAACAGCTGACATGTGTGCCTGCTAGCCGCGGGTGGAATCGCTTCCACCCGCGGCCATTAACCCCTTAAATCTTGCTGCCAAAGTCTGGCAGCAAGATTTAAATGCGCGCGGCCATGTTTGTTACTCACCGCCGCCCCCACCGGAAGTCACGTGTGTTATCACGTGACTATCGGTGGTTGCCATCGTAGCACAGGGTCATGTGATGACGCCTGCTGCTATGATCTTTCACTTTCATTTTCCCTCGGCTGAGAGCAGAGGGAAAACCAAAGTGAGTGAATCCGCTGATTACAGCGGTATTGCTGTGATCAGCAGATAGCGATCAGCGATCGGATTGCTGATTGCTATAGCCCCCTAGGGGGACTAGTAAAATAAAAAAAAAAAGTAAAAAAAAAAGTTTTAAAAAATAAAAAAAAAAACAAAAAACCTAAAAGTTCAAATCACCCCCCTTTCCCCCCATTGAAAATTAAAGGGTTAAAAAATAAATAAATATACACATATTTGGTATCGCCGCGTTCAGAAATGCCCGATCTATCAAAATATAAAATCAATTATTCTGATTGGTAAACGGCGTAGTGGCAAAAAAATTCCAAACGCCAAAATTACGTTTTTTGGTCGCCGCAAGTTTTGCGCAAAATGCAATAACAGGCGATCAAAACGTAGCATCTGCGCAAAAATGGTACCATTATAAACGTCAGCTCGAGACGCAAAAAATAAGCCATCACTGAGCCATTGATCCCAAAAAATAAGTACTCTACGTGTTTCGGAAAATGGCGCAAAACGTGCGCCACTTTTATTGGACAAACTTGTGAATTTTTTTTAACCCCTTAGATACAAGTAAACCTATACATGTTTGGTGTCTACAAACTCGCACCGACCTGAGGCATCACACCCAGACATCAGTTTTACCATATAGTGAACACCGTGAATAAAATATCCCAAAAACTATTGTACGATCCCACTTTTTTTGCAATTTTTCCGCACTTGGAATTTTTTTGCCGTTTTCCAGTACACTATATGGTAAAACTTATGATTTCATTTAAAAGTACAACTCGTCCCGCAAAAAACAAGCCCTCATATGGCAAGATTGACGGAATAATAAAAAAGTTACAGCTCTTGGAAGAAAAGGAGCAAAAAACAAAAACGCAAAAACGGAAAGTGCCCGGGGGCTGAAGGGGTTAAGGGGGTTCATCGTGCAGCCTACATATTGCATGTGGCATATATTGCAATTAATTAAATAAACTACATTCTCCGTATTACAGTTATAAAAGAACGAACATTAAACTGTTTTTCATTGGAAATAGATGTAAATATTTTAGACTTATTAGCAAAACCGCAGCACTTACAAATATTAGCACCGCATTTAAAAAATCCTATTGTTTTTAACCAGTTGCTAGGGGAGATTTTGTCTGGATCTTTGAACATGCTCGGTGATAATAATGTAGCTAAGGTTGGGGCTCTTTTTGCCACAAAGGCAATATCATTATTTTCCACAATGTTTTTCAAAATATCATTCTGAGATAATAACGGAAGATATTTTCTGATAATTTTGACAATAGAATTAAACTGGGGACTATAGTTGGTGCTGAAAACTACCCCAGATTTTTTGGAGTCAAACTGTCTTTTTTTCTTAGTAGAATCCAACAGCTTAACCCTATCAATGCCTGCTATTTTTTTCTTGGCTCTCTCCAAAGACCAATTGGGATACCCCCTTTTTTTTAAATTGTTACAAGTTATTTCAATTTCTTCCTCCAATCTATCACTAGATGTGGTATTCCTTTTTAGTCTAATAAGCTCCCCCACAGAAATATTCTGAATGACATGTTTGGGATGACTAGAGGAAGCCATTAAAATACTATTGCATGCAGTAGGTTTTTTATAGGGAGATATCAAGACCTTATTGCTATCCAAATCTGCGGTCAATTTTAGGTCCAAGACGTTTGTTGATACCTCATGACTACTACTCGTAAATTTTAGGTTGAAATAATTCAAATCCAAATAAGAAAAAAAACCTTTCGCAGACGAGAGACTACCCCTCCAGACAAATATCAGATCATCAATAAATCTACCCAGCCAAACAATATTATCCTTGTATGGGTTATCAATGTTAAAAATATAATTTTCCTCCCACACGGACATAACCAGGTTAGCTAGGGAAGGTGAAAACTTAGCGCCCATGCTCACGCCTTGTGTCTGGAGGAAGTATCTCTCATCAAACGAAAAATAATTGTGACCCAAAAGAAACTGAATTGAAGAGACAATAAACTTCTGGATGGAATCCTCGTAATTACTGTATCTAGACAAATAATATGTGATACATCGTATCGCGACGTGATGGGGGATAGAGGGATATAACCCCACCACATCGCAAGATAGCCACATATAGTCAGATTGCCAGTGACATTTTTCCATAATCTGTATCATACTTTTGGAATCTTTAAGGTGACTTGGTGTTAATGGCACTAGGGGTTGAAGATAAAAATCCACCCACTCCCCTAGTTTCTCACTGAATGACCCTATCCCAGACACAATAGGTCTGAGAGGGGGAGGAAAAACCTCTTTATGAACTTTGGGGAGTGAGTGGTATATTGGGACAATCGGTGTTTCACAAAAGATAAACTTCTTAATTCTATCTGAAATAGCACCCATACTGATCCCCTCCTGTAACAGATGTAATAATTCAGAATTAAATGAATTAGTTGGATTTGATGGCAATTCAACATAGGTGCTACTATTTTCCAGATCCAACAAGTTCACTTTCCTGTATAAACCAGCATTGAGAGCTACAACAGCGCCCCCCTTGTCCGCCTGGACAATAAGGAGATCGCTGTTTGCTCTCAGCTCATTGATTGCCCTATGTTGTATTATATACACATATATACACCGGTATATATATATATATATATATATATATATATATATATATATATATATATATATATATATATATATATAGATACACATATATATATATATATATATTTATATATATATATATATATATATATATATACATGTTATTGAGCATTCATTCTGCAACTTTATTGGGAATTAATTCTTGCACCTTCCTGTTCTCTTCAAGCTTCTCTTGATCTCTTTTCTCTTATAGAGGGCCTGAGGATCTTCTCTGTGCAGCATCCAACAGTAGTGATGGGCAAAGTTGCAGATATTTGACATCAGCGGGTCCAATCGCATTTTTGTTGAAAAAAAAAAAAAACAGTTCAGAACTGGAATTAATCATGAATATCTGGCCAGACACCGATCGCCCTATATAAGTTTATGGATGCCTGAATCATGAGCTTTAAAATAGTGGTAGATAAAGCTACGGGGATTGGAGCAGGCGCATTAGTTCCATAGTTTCATAGTGTTTAAGATTGAAGGGCCGCTCATTATCCTCATACATATTCACTGCTTTCCCCGCCCACCAGTAGTCCAAGTGTCTCTGATTGGTTGCTGTCACACCGTGCCCAGTGCCCTTAGAAGGAAACTCTAGTGCACAGAGGTTGGGGATCTACCCAAGTGCTAGATATTCTGGCCGGTGCCTGATATTGGAAACACATTGAGCTATCGCTCAGAGAGGAGGGCGCTAATTCCCACTGCCCAACATGTCTATATAAATGGTTTAGGCAGGTTGATCCTGCTGACATATTCCTTTTAAATTTCATCTCAACAGAAAGAGCAGCCCTTAGCACAAATGTTTTGTTCTCTCTGCACTCTTAGACGGGCTTTGCACACTACGACATCGCAGGTGCGATGTCGGTGGGGTCAAATTGAAAGTGACGCACATCCGGCATCGCATGCGACATCGTAGTGTGTAAAGGCTCGATGATACGATTAACGAGCGCAAAATCGGCGTAATCGTATCATCGGTGCAGCGTCGGCGTAATCCATAATTATGCTGACGCGACGGTCTGATGTTGTTCCTCGCTCCTGCGGCAGCACACATCACTGTGTGTGAAGCCGCAGGAGCGAGGAACATCTCCTACCGGCATCACCGCGGCTTCCGTAGGATATGCGGAAGGAAGGAGGTGGGCGGGATGTTTACATCCTGCTCATCTCCGCCCCTCCGCCGCTATTGGCCGCCTGCCGTGTGACGTCGCTATGACGCCGCACGACCCGCCCCCTTAGGAAGGAGGTGGGTCGCCGGCCAGAGCGACGGTCGCAGGGCAGGTGAGTGCATGTGAAGCTGGCGTAGCGATAATGTTCGCTTACGCCAGCTATCACAAGATATCGTACCTGCGACGGGGGCGGGGACTATCGCGTGCGACATCGCAGCATCGGCTTGCGATGTCGCAACGTGCAAAGTCGCCCTCAATGTTTCGTGAATGTGTTCAATATAAATTACTTTAATTATCTCATGCATGTTTATAATCAAGACACATGTATACATAGACACAAACATACATACAGTAGACAGTATATATGAGAGAGATGTACAAAAAAGTAAAATAAAAGAAATTACGAGTCTGCACACTCCAGTTATAATGCTAGATTTTAGTGATGAGGGAATTTACGAACAATTCCAATTTTAGTTAATGTTGAATCAAGAACTTCAAGCCTCTGCTAAAAATCTGAAGATGAAGAGGAATTTCTCTTTCGGCATGATAACGACCCCAAGCAACCTCCAAATTAACAAAAATATGTCTACTTCAGAAAAAAATGTTTTGGAATGACCCAGCCCTAAATCCAATGGGAAATCTGGGGGTTCCTGAAAAGTGCGCTGTACACAGGAGATGCCCTTGCAAGAGTGGGTGAAGATTGCCAATCCTACATGTGCCATGATTGGTAACCTCCTACCCAAAAAGACTGAATGCCATAAACTCAAAGGGTTCTTCAGCAAAGTATTTGTTTAAAGCAGGGGTGGGCAATTAATTTTCCCATGGGGCCGCATGAGAAATTGGGATGGTTTTAGAGGGCCGGACTAATATAATTAACTCGGTTCTACATATATATATATATATATATATATATATATATATATATACACACACACACAATCCCCATATACTACATCACTACACCCGCCACATACTACACCTGTAATATACATCAGTATACACTACACCTGTAAAACTACACCTCTATATACTATACCACTATATATTACATCACTACACCCCTATATACACCTGTAATATGCTACATCACTATATACTACACCTGTAATAAACTGCAGCACATCACTATATACTACACCTGTGATAACCTACATCACTACACCCCTATATACTACACTTGTATTATACTACATCACTACACCCCTATATACTACACTTGTATTATACTACATCACTACACCCTTATATACTACACTTGTATTATACTACACTCCTATATACTACACCTGTATTATACTACACCACTACACCCCTATAAACACCTGTATTATACTACACCACTACACCTGTAATATACTACACCACTACACCCCATATACACCTGTAATATACTACACCACTACACCCTTATATACACCTGTAATATACTACACCACTACACCCCTATATACACCTGTATTATACTACACCCTTATATACACCTGTATAATACAGGTGTATATAGGGGTGTAGTGGTGTAGTATAATACAGGTGTATATAGGGGTGTAGTATAATACAGGTGTATATAGGGGTGTAGTGGTGTAGTATAATACAGGTGTATATAGGGGTGTAGTATATTACAGGTGTATATAGGGGTGTAGTATTATACTACACTCCTATATACACCTGTATTATACTACACCACTACACACCTATAAAACTACACCACTACACCCCCCCATATACCACACCTGTAAAACTACATTCCCATATACTAAACCACTACACCCCAAATATTTGTCAAAAGTTACCCCTCTCCCCCAGCCCCCCGCCTGCCCGCCCCCATTGTCCCCGCAGGTTACTAGTAACCACTCACCTCTTCCCGTCCTCAGACACCTCCGTATGAGCCCCCCGCTGAGCTGCTTCTCCTTCACATGGCCAGGCTGCGCCGACGCTGTATTCCTAGGAGCCCCCGCCGCTGCCTCTCTCCATACGGCCCCCGCCTCTGCAGCTTCTCCTGCCGGGCGGGAACTTTTCAAATGACACACGCGCACCGTACTGACGATATCAGGGCGCGCGTGTGTCACAGAGAAAAGTGTCGGGCAAGGAACAGAGGAGAGATTACTGCGTTCCGCTGCCTACACTGTGCGGAGCTTCAGGATCTGTCCTCTGTTTCCTACCCGACACGCAGCGTGTGATGAGGGTCAGGGCCGGCTCCAGGTTTTTGTGAGCCCCGGGCGGAAGAGTCCCAGTGGGCCCCATCAACACGCAGACACACATACGTACACATACATATTTAAAGACAAACTCACAAAAATACATATAGAACGGACACATCTATACAGCCATATACACTGACATACATAGATACACATTATGTGGCGCCCCTGACCTGGTCAGGCACCACTGAGTACTGCACCCATGCTGGGGACAGTACAATACAGGTAATCCAGAAGGCTGACCGAGGTGTGACTACACAGGCGCATAGTGATCAGGTCTCACACATGTACCTTTGAGAGGACCCCTGGGGATCCCAGGAGGGGGAAAAGCCTTCACCTCCACTGGAATAGTGGAGGGGGCCAAAAGCCTCCATCTCCTCTCAAGGGGTGTGGTAAGAGAGCCTGGTTGCTAGGTGGCGTAGGCAAGAACAGGAGAGGAGGAGCAGTGAGCCGGCTCAGTGCAGAGTCCAGGGAGCTCAGAGAGGAGCAGACCCCTAGGGCTGTTGCAGTCTGACAGCGTCCGCGCAGTGGCTACCGACGGGGGAGAACGGTCACCTAGGAGTGCTACCCGAAACCCATCTCCAGCTAGAGAGAGAGCACAGAGTGGGAAGTAAGGAGACTGCTAGGGAGAACCAGGCCCAAACGGGCGGCAGATCCCGGAGCGGGGATAGATCCACCTTTCCCTGCTAAACCTGCCGGTGTGGGGCCCTCAAAGCCCACACCACAACACCTAAAAGCCGCAGCCACGTAGCCACAGTTAGGGCCCACAGTTCACAGGAGGCAAGCAGCTGGAGTGATCTGGCCCAGGCAACAAGCAAACGGCAATCGAAGGGGAGAGAGGCTTCAGCAACTTCCCTGGGTGACCCCCATAGGGACTAAAAGTCGGGGTTACCCCAAACCACCAAGGGCTAAGGAAGGCGAGTTGGTAGTCACCATCAGAAGTCAGCCTGAAGGATACCTGGTTCCAGCCTGGTTCATCCCAGCTACGCCCGGGTTACTCACCCTGCCATCTGAAGTGAGTGAAACCCCTGAAAGACATTCTGCGTGTGTGGAGTTATTCTGCGCCTTGTGGTACTACGCACCTACACAGGGCCCTGGGGCTTGCCTCACTCTCAGGAGGCTATTCCAACTAACTGCACTCACCATCAGCCCCAGGCGTCCCTCAACCTGCAGTGGCGGTCCCCACTGACCGCAATACTGAGAGTGGCGTCACGACAAATAGAAGATCTCCTAACGGTGACAAGATCCAGCCGAGTGGAGTCCCTGAAGGTAATGCACCGACACAACACCTGTGGGGCTTCACAACTTCTGGCGTCACGAACAGGATAAGGACTAGACCTGTCCAGACAGGTGACCATGTGCCTGGGCGGTCCGCTTGAAAAATTGGAAGCGCCGCCATATTGCCAGCATGAAAAGCGCGCTGAAAAACAACAGCAGCCCGCGCTGGGAGAAGTTACCGCCCACGAAGAGGTGTGGCTACCCAGAGATCCCCTGCAGAGTTCTGACCTCGCTTGTGAAGAGAGCGGAAGCGTCCAGAGACGGCGGAACGGAAAAGAAGCCAGCAGCTTGTGGTTAGAGAAAATGGCGTCTGAATGCAGAGACCCAGAGCCAGGCTCCGCTGCCTGGTGGTGTCGGGAGCTCGCCGAGTTCTGCGATCAACTGGAGGCCAGGGTCGGAAGGCTGATCAGAGAGGGACGTGCGGAGTTCCTGGGAATGACCGCGGCGGTTCAGGCCTATGAAGAGAGAGCCGCGCGCCGAGTGCCAGACCGGGCGGTGACGACTCAGACCCCGATGCTGCCACCGATGGGTGAGTCCAGTGATGCCCCTGCCAGCGCGAGTGCCCCGACCCCTGCTGTCACGTCCGCGGTCCCTGAAGAGGCGTCCGGCGCGGCGACGCTGAAGCAGGCCGCAGCCACGCCAGGTGCAGCCCGCCAAGCTCAGGCCGCCGCAGCGATGCCCTGCTCGGCCCACCAAGACCCGGTCCCTGCAGCAACGCCCAGTCCGGCCCGCAGAGAACCGGCTGCCACCGCGACCCTCATCCATGCCGCGGGTGTGACGCTGACCCAGGCCGCCGCCATGCTAGGCCCGGCCCGCCGAGACCCCACCGCAGCAGCAACGCTCGTCCGCGCCGCAAGTGAGGTGCTGAACCAGGCCGCAGCCACGCCAGGTGCGGCCCGCCAAGCTCCGATCGCTGCAGCGACGCCCAGCCCAGTCTGCACCGATCCCATCGCGACAGCGACGCCGATCCAGGCCGCCGCCATGTCAGGCGCGGCCCGCCAAGATAAGATTGCATCACCATTTCCCCCGGCCTGCAAGGCCAGAGCAGCCACCGCTCCCCAGCCCAAGGAGGTCCCTGCAAGGAAATCCCTGATAGGTGAAGACTCCGCATACTGGCAGCTGAAGGCTGACCTGGAGGCCAAGTTCCCACAGGAGATGGTGGACCGGTATCTACTCCCTCCGCACACCCCCAAGAGGATTCCGGCAACCCCTGCAGCAACTACGCCAAAGAGTCCCCCGCCTGGGCCTGCTGAAGAAAGTCCATCCCCAGCACTGCCACCAAAGGAGTGC
Source organism: Anomaloglossus baeobatrachus (assembly GCF_048569485.1). Taxonomy (NCBI): domain Eukaryota; kingdom Metazoa; phylum Chordata; class Amphibia; order Anura; family Aromobatidae; genus Anomaloglossus; species Anomaloglossus baeobatrachus. The sequence goes on along the minus strand of NC_134354.1, from coordinate 753,425,462 downwards.
TCAGAAGAACTAAGGGGGAGGGGAGGCCAGGAAGCTGAGGAGCTGACTCAGGAGCCACCAGCAGTGGATCCATGCCCAGAGCCGGAGATGTTGCCCTATTCCCGCTGGGATGAAGAAGATCTGACACCGTCTGCTGAAGAAGATCTGCCCAAAAGCCTCACCTGGGAGCTTGTAAGCTGTACCCCGCAGAACCCGGCCCGCAAGACACGGCGCCGTAGCAGAACCCAGTCTTTCCCTGCACCGCAGTCCCCAGAACAGAGAGATGAAATAACGGCCAGAGACCTACAGGAGAAACGGTTCCTGAGAAGAGCCAAAGCCCAGGTCAGAGGACCCCTTTGTAGAGGAGTAGTAGAAGATTTCAGCCTAAAATCAGGATACGGCTTCATAGTAGCACCTGGTATGAAAGAAGGCATCTTTGTCAATAGAAGGGACGTGAGAGCTCATTTGCCCAGAGGACATCCTGGAAGAAACCTAAGAATGGGAGACACAGTGCAATTTACAATGCATCAAGGAGAAAGAGGCTGGTATGCACTCGATGTAACACCATGTCCTAAAGAAAAAGAAACAGACACGGAAGAAGAAAGGAAAGACAGAGATAGAGAAAGAACAGAGAAAGAACCTACTGATGAGACCACCACGGATGAAGAAAGAGGTCAAGGAAGCAACAGGTGCCGCAGCCCTACAGGCCCAAGCCCTGGTAAGGAGGAATCCACGTAAAGCAAGAAAAGTAAAGTACAGAAGTTACCAGTTGACAAGTTTTGAAGTTTTGCAACGTTTTAAAGTTTAAGTATGTGCCCACATAAACTAATGTGAGAAATGAACCTTAAGGCTATGAACTGGCTATAGCCACAAACTCTCGCAGTGTAAATAGTTACACCAGAGGCACCACCACCAGAGCCAGCCTGTTTAGGGGCTTGGCTCGTCTGCAACCAGGGAGCACGTCCGTATATAGGGCCTTGGCTCACCTGCAACCAGAGAGCATGCCTGTTTATGGGGCCTGGCTCTCCACCACAAAGAGGGCACCTGGTCAGCACCAACTGTGGAGGCCGCCTCTGCATCCTGCCAGAAGAAGCTGAAGGCACGGCTCCACCAGGCCAGGTATACCCTGAAACCACCAGCCCATGAAAGCCGCCTCTACATCCTGCCAGAAGTGGCTGAAGGCGCGGCCAACGGGAGAGGAAGATTGGAGGAAAGGTCTGGGGAAGTAGATGGCCCAGACCTGGTTACCAAAAGGACCGGTGACCTGCCTCCTGAAAGGGTTTGGGTGGGTTAACGGACTTGTGGGTGGAGGGTGGTGATGTACGGTACCTGGTGGTTTTAAAAATGTTTTACATGTTGTCACAAACCACCGGGGGGGTCACTCAGAAATCCCCCGCGCTGGCTACCAGTACGTCACAATCGGGGGGTAACAAGTGGGGTCACCCCTCCTTTATACCTCCCGACCGACAGACAGAGCACGTGACGCGCTCTCTAGCGCCCCTCTTATAGTCAGGCCAATTATGGAATTGCCCGACAATAAGCAAGGAGGCCGCTATACTACTTATGCCGATTATTGAAGGGTCCCCGGTGAGAGTAGGGTATATATTCCCCCGACCTCCGCGGGCGGAATATATAATATCTTCCCGAATCTCACTGGCCTCCCCACAATAATCCTTGGCACAACTCGCTGCCACCAACCGATTTACGGTAACTATTAGCCGAACACACAGACGTGGGATTCAAGATCGAGATAACAGAACAGCCCAAGATTAATTATATAATTTAATCAGCCTAAAGCACACTAGAACTACAATATATACAATAGGGAATCTACAGAATATACATATGTCAGAGTACAGTTACAGATAAAGCATGGGTTACAAACAGGTATACAATTACATCAGTTACCTTGTGTGTCTGGCCACAGGGGGGCGCTGTAGACCAGGTTTCCAGGAACTCTCTCACAGGTCTGTCCCAACCAGGCCCCCGAGCAGAAGAACGCTGGAAAATGGCCGAAGTAGGGTTATCAACCTGGGCAGATCCAGGTCCCCTCCTACCTTAGTGACCTCACAGGGAAGCACTGCCACTCCCCCTGCATGGATCAGAATTATCCAGCAAAGGGGATTTTGGCTATAACTTTGCCTGGGAGCGTCGTAGGCAGACGCCAATGCTCTCATTGTGACAGTTATGAATTTAGCTACAGAACGAGGGGACTCATGACCTGTCTGCCAGTTCCCCATTGGCTGATATCACGCCTGGGGCATTTCCCAATGTCCTGTTCCCATAAAAAGGGGGTGCCGGCATCGTCCACATGCGGAGACACCATTTTTATGGTTGCCATATTTATCGGAAATATGGCTTGCGAGATATGAACCATTTTTTACTGGAGTCGTTCTGTCTGGCTATTTCCAGAGCCTTGCTAATTAGATAGCAGCTCCTACTACAGGGTGACGGCAGGGAGCCATCCTGTGTCCATTGTCCCAAAGCCACCTAATTTCCATATCACAGGACATGGCCATGGAGTTTGTTGCTAAACCAGTTGTGTGGGGGAAAGGGGGGTTGACACCAGGAGAGGGCTTCCTGACATACTTGAATATCATGATTTGTCGTCATCTCTCCGGATTTACCTCACACCTCCCCCCTTTTGAGGGCGCTAGGGGGCAGCACACTCCGGTGTTCCCCCGTGCGCCCGTCCGCGACCTCTCCTTGTCGGGACAGCCCGTCTGCGTTACCGTGGTCACGGCCCCTTTTGTGGCGAATGGTGAAGTTGTATTGCTGGAGCGCAAGGCTCCATCGCAACAATCGCCCATTCGTCCCAGAGACGGTGTGCAACCAGCTGAGGGGATTGTGGTCCGTCTCCACGATGAAGTGGCGCCCGTATAGATAGGGTTGCAGACGCTGCAGGGCCCACACTATGGCCAGGCACTCCTTCTCCATTGTAGAATAGGCCACTTCCCTTGGTAACAGCTTCCTGCTCAGGTACAAGACTGGGTGCTCTTGGCTCGCAGAGTCCACCTGGCTGAGCACCGCACCGAGGCCGAAGTCACTGGCGTCGGTCTGTACTACAAACGGCCGCGTGAAGTCGGCCGCCTGTAGCACGGGCGGGCTGGACAGGGCGTCCTTTAGGGCCTGGAAGGCTGTCTCGCAGTCCATTGTCCAATCGACTGCAGAGGGCAGCTTCTTCTTGGTGAGGTCCGTCAAGGGCTTGGCCAGGCTACTATAGCGTGGAACAAACCTCCTATAGTACCCAGCGGTCCCCAAGAAGGACATCACCTGCTTCTTGGTCCTGGGGGTGGGCCAGGATGCGATGGCCTCCACTTTCTCAGGCTCGGGCTTCAGCGTTCCCCCACCTACCCGGTGACCGAGGTACTGGACCTCGCTCATGGCCAGCTGACACTTTCCCGGCTTGATGGTCAAACCTGCCCGGTGGATCCGCCTGAGCACCTGTGCTAGATGCTCTAGGTGGTCCTCCCAGGTGGGACTGAAGACGGCAATGTCATCCAGGTACGCGGCCGCGTACCCTTCAAGTCCCTTGAGCAGGGTGTTGACCATCCGCTGGAAAGTGGCAGGGGCATTCCTCATCCCGAATGGCATCACCGTGGACTCGTACAGTCCAAATGGGGTAATAAAGGCAGAGCGTTCCCTGGCCTTGCGAGTCAGGGGGATCTGCCAATATCCCCGGCTCAGGTCCATGATGGTCAGGTACTGAGCCCCGGCCAACTGATCGAGCAGGTCATCGATGCGTGGCATTGGGTACGCATCGGCGACCGTGACAGCATTGAGCCCCCTGTAGTCCACGCAGAACCGAGTGGTTCGGTCCTTCTTAGGGACGAGGACTACAGGCGAGGCCCAAGCGCTGTTGGATGCCTGGATCACCCCCAGCTTCAGCATCTCGTCAATCTCCTGGCGCATGTGTTGCTGCACTTCCAGGGAGACCCGATATGCTGAACGCCGGATCGGGGGATGATCCCCAGTGTCCACGTGATGGACAGCCAAGTCAGTCCTTCCGGGCTGGTTGGTAAACAACCCCCGGAAGGGGAGGAGGGTGGCCCACAGCTGGGACCGTTGGTCCTCCAAGAGCTGGTGGCCAACCTCCACATCCTCGATGGATCCGCCTGCCCTAACCTGGGCTAGCATATCCAAGAGGGTTTCCGCTTCTCCCTCCTCGGGCAGGTTGCACACGGGGAGCGCACATGCCTCCCGCTCATGATGTGCCTTCATCATGTTCACATGGAAGGGCTTCCGCCTTCCACGGGCAGGGTCCAGGGTGACCAGGTACGTTACAGGGTTGAGCTGCTGGTACACGAGGTATGGGCCTTCCCAGGCTGCCTGAAGCTTGTCCTGTGGTACGGGGACCAGTACCCACACCTCTTGACCCACTTGGTAGGTCCTCTCACAAGCGTTCTGGTCGTACCAACGCTTCTGATCGGCCTGGGCTTGAGCCATATTGTCGTGTACCAGTTGCGTCAAGGCCTGCATTTTGTCCCGGAAGCGCATGACATACTCGATAACCGACACTCCAGGGGTGGCCAAATCCCCTTCCCAAGCCTCTTTCACCAGAGCCAGGGGGCCCCGCACACGTCGCCCGTACAGGAGCTCAAACGGTGAGAATCCTGTTGAGGCCTGTGGAACCTCCCGGTAAGCAAATAACAGGTGTGGGAGATACCGCTCCCAGTCACGCCCATGGGAGTCGACCAACATCTTAAGCATCTGCTTTAAGGTGCCATTGAACCGCTCGCACAGGCCATTAGTCTGTGGATGGTACGGGCTGGCCACCAGATGTCGCACCTGGACTTGCTTACAGAGGGTCTCCATCAGCTGGGACATGAATTGGGTCCCCCGGTCGGTGAGCATTTCCTGGGGAAAACCCACTCGGGAGAAAATCTCCAGCAATGCGGTCGCCACCTTGTCAGCCCGAATGGACGACAAGGCCACTGCTTCTGGGTACCGGGTGGCATAGTCCACTACCGTCAGTATGAAGCGTTTCCCGGAGCTGCTGGGGATGGCCAGCGGGCCGACCAGATCCACAGCCACCCTCCTGAAAGGCTCATCGATGATTGGCAGAGATACCAGTGGGGCTTTGGGGCGTGGCCCCGCCTTCCCCACTCTCTGACAGGTTTCACACGAACGGCAGTAGGCAGCCACATCGGCCCCCATTTTTGGCCAGTAGCAATGCTGGTTTAACCTGGCCTTGGTCTTAGCGATCCCTAGGTGTCCGGCCATCGGAATCTCATGTGCGATCCGCAACAACTCCGTCCGGAACGGATAGGGTACCACCAACTGTCGGTCCCTGGGCCACGCCTCCGGTGAACCCTGCTGGACCGTGGCCCGGTACAGCCGTCCTTGGTCCCAGACCACTCGCTCCGGGTCCGAGTCCGAGGGAGGCTGGGCCGCCTGCTCCTTAAGAGCTTTCAGGCTGTCGTCAGCTTCTAACGCTGCCTGAAACTCCTGACTAGATGTGGCCAGAATCGACGAGACTGTCACATCTTCAGTCAGTACCCCGGGACCTGTGTCCTGGCCTCCACCTGACTCGGCTGCCACTTGGTCAGAAGGGGAAGAGCTATCGGACCTCCGGGAGGCCCCTTGGCTTCCAGCACTCCCACTGCGGGTGACAGCGGCCACAGCCGCTGCGACCGTGGGTCGTGCCTGCTCCTCCTCCGTTCCTGACCAAGTCGCCGGTTCAGGCAGACCTACCTGGCTTCCTGACACCCCGGTTGTGGGGGAACCATGCACCGAGATCTTACCTGGGAGCACTTCCGCTCCTGGACCGGCCCCAATCTCACCTGCCTGTTCCCCTCCTGCAGCAACAGAACCCCGGTGTGAAATCTCTGGGGACCCCACATTTGCTGTGGTAGCCCCCACCCCACACACTGTTCCTCCCCCTGCAGCACCCTGCTCTCTGCTTATCCCTGCAGAGGGCAACAGATCCCAGCTCACAGGCTGGTTACTTGTAGAGGCATTGTCACACCTTTCTCTGACCCCCTCCCCTGTCACAGCTGCAGCTGTGTGTGTGTCTATGGTGTCTGTGCAAGCAGAAATATCAGAGTTCACTCCCTCCTCCCTTACATCATTCATAGATAACACATTAACATTGTCAGGAGTCATGTCAGCACTGGCTGAAGGTTCAGCCTTTGGGGCGGGGCCAAACTGGGAGGTTATTTGCCCCAAATCTGTCCCAAGTAGCACGTTTGCAGGGATCCGATCAGTTACCCCCACCTCCCTCACCCCTCGCCCTGCGCCCCAGTCCACATAAATGTCAGCAACAGGCAGCGCCGGGTCAATGCCTCCAATCCCGGAGACAGCGAGGGTTTTTCCAGGGATCAAGTCTTGGGGGGACACCATCTCAGGCCGCACCAGAGTCACCTCCGAGGCGCTGTCTCGCAGTCCTATGGTCACAGACTGGCCGACGGTGACAGGTTGGAAGCTGTCCAGGGACCTACCACCACCCCCACCCACACAATACACCTTGGGCGGCCCTTGGGACGGGGACGGAGCCGGGGCCTTGGGACGCTGAGGGCACATGGCCTTGAAGTGTCCAGGTAGGTTGCACTGGTGGCACCGTCTTGGTTCTGCCACGGGCCTGGAGAGGGGAGTTGAGGGGGACACCCCCTGCAGTCTAGGGGCAGGTGGGGCAGTCGCAGAATTCATCTTACCCCCTCTCCAGGTGCTGCTGGTGGCCGCTCTCCTGGCCTCAGGGGCCCGGTTGTTGGTGTAGTCATCGGCAAGGGCAGCTGTAGCCGTGGACCCCTTTGGCTTCTGGTCTCGGATGAACTGGCGGAGATCCTCAGGGCAGTTCCACAAGAGTTGCTCCGTGATGAACAAGTCCAGGATCTCCGGTCCGGTGGAAAGCTGCAGGCCTTGGGTCCAGTGGTCGGCAGCTCGGGCAAGTGCCCGCCGGTGGTCAGCCCAGGAGTCCTTTGGTCCCTTCTGCAGCGTCCGGAACTTCTTGCGGTAGGACTCCGGGGTGAGGTTGTACTGTTGGATCAGGGCCCGCTTGATGGTGTCGTAGCCCTGATCTGCCTCAGCAGGCAAGTCCCCAAGGATATCCAGGGCCTTACCCCTTAAACGGGGGGTCAGGTATTTGGCCCACTGGTCCTTGTTCAGATGGTGCTGCAAGCAAGTCCGCTCAAAAGCAGTCAAGAAAGAGTCCAAGTCTCCATCCTTCTCCAGCACTGGGAAGTCCTCAACACGGACCTTTGGAAGTTTGGTGTCTTGAAGGTCACGTGTGGCTGATGAGGGCCGGAGCTGAGCTAGCTGCAGCTGGTAGTCACGCTCTGCCTGGCGCTCTTCACGCGCTGCCTGCCGCTCTGCCCTGCGCTCTGCCATGAGTATCTCGTAGGTATCCCGGTCTCCAGCCTGGAGAAGGGCCATAGCCATTTGAAGAAGGCTATCCGAGCCTCCCAGGCTCGGTGGAATGGCACGTGGTGATCTGCGGCCCGCTGCGGAGCCTGGTGCTTCACTGTCCATTGCAGAGCGGAGGGCTGGCGTCTGGCTCGTTGAGGACCCTTGGGCGAGCTGCTCCTCATCTTGTCCAGCAGTGCCCGGTTGTGCAATGTCCTCTGCAGAGCTGTTTTCTGGCGTCGAGCTCCTGGAGGACTCGTGGGCAACCTCCTCATTGCTGTCCACAGCACCGTCCTCCCTCTCTTCGGCTCCTGCTTTAGCATTGGCCAGTTGCATAGCTCTGCTCCTGGTGCCATCAGCCATTCTTGCAGACTTTTGGTCACTGACACAGAACTGACACCTGATGCCTCCACACACCTTACAGTATCTGCACTCTGACACTCTAGTGTTGAGCTAGTCTGAAGACCCCAGCAGCCACAGCTGCTGCAGGCAGTCTTTAGTGTCTGGGAGTATGGGTCTCACACTCACACACACTATTATCTCGATCCCACCGCTATGCCACCAATATGTCACAAACCACCGGGGGGGTCACTCAGAAATCCCCCGCGCTGGCTACCAGTACGTCACAATCGGGGGGTAACAAGTGGGGTCACCCCTCCTTTATACCTCCCGACCGACAGACAGAGCACGTGACGCGCTCTCTAGCGCCCCTCTTATAGTCAGGCCAATTATGGAATTGCCCGACAATAAGCAAGGAGGCCGCTATACTACTTATGCCGATTATTGAAGGGTCCCCGGTGAGAGTAGGGTATATATTCCCCCGACCTCCGCGGGCGGAATATATAATATCTTCCCGAATCTCACTGGCCTCCCCACAATAATCCTTGGCACAACTCGCTGCCACCAACCGATTTACGGTAACTATTAGCCGAACACACAGACGTGGGATTCAAGATCGAGATAACAGAACAGCCCAAGATTAATTATATAATTTAATCAGCCTAAAGCACACTAGAACTACAATATATACAATAGGGAATCTACAGAATATACATATGTCAGAGTACAGTTACAGATAAAGCATGGGTTACAAACAGGTATACAATTACATCAGTTACCTTGTGTGTCTGGCCACAGGGGGGCGCTGTAGACCAGGTTTCCAGGAACTCTCTCACAGGTCTGTCCCAACCAGGCCCCCGAGCAGAAGAACGCTGGAAAATGGCCGAAGTAGGGTTATCAACCTGGGCAGATCCAGGTCCCCTCCTACCTTAGTGACCTCACAGGGAAGCACTGCCACTCCCCCTGCATGGATCAGAATTATCCAGCAAAGGGGATTTTGGCTATAACTTTGCCTGGGAGCGTCGTAGGCAGACGCCAATGCTCTCATTGTGACAGTTATGAATTTAGCTACAGAACGAGGGGACTCATGACCTGTCTGCCAGTTCCCCATTGGCTGATATCACGCCTGGGGCATTTCCCAATGTCCTGTTCCCATAAAAAGGGGGTGCCGGCATCGTCCACATGCGGAGACACCATTTTTATGGTTGCCATATTTATCGGAAATATGGCTTGCGAGATATGAACCATTTTTTACTGGAGTCGTTCTGTCTGGCTATTTCCAGAGCCTTGCTAATTAGATAGCAGCTCCTACTACAGGGTGACGGCAGGGAGCCATCCTGTGTCCATTGTCCCAAAGCCACCTAATTTCCATATCACAGGACATGGCCATGGAGTTTGTTGCTAAACCAGTTGTGTGGGGGAAAGGGGGGTTGACACCAGGAGAGGGCTTCCTGACATACTTGAATATCATGATTTGTCGTCATCTCTCCGGATTTACCTCACACATGTTTTAATGTTTTATGCATGCATTTTAAAATGTTGTCTTGCAGCCCGAGGACGTGCTGGTGATAACTAAGGGGGAATGTGGCGCCCCTGACCTGGTCAGGCACCACTGAGTACTGCACCCATGCTGGGGACAGTACAATACAGGTAATCCAGAAGGCTGACCGAGGTGTGACTACACAGGCGCATAGTGATCAGGTCTCACACATGTACCTTTGAGAGGACCCCTGGGGATCCCAGGAGGGGGAAAAGCCTTCACCTCCACTGGAATAGTGGAGGGGGCCAAAAGCCTCCATCTCCTCTCAAGGGGTGTGGTAAGAGAGCCTGGTTGCTAGGTGGCGTAGGCAAGAACAGGAGAGGAGGAGCAGTGAGCCGGCTCAGTGCAGAGTCCAGGGAGCTCAGAGAGGAGCAGACCCCTAGGGCTGTTGCAGTCTGACAGCGTCCGCGCAGTGGCTACCGACGGGGGAGAACGGTCACCTAGGAGTGCTACCCGAAACCCATCTCCAGCTAGAGAGAGAGCACAGAGTGGGAAGTAAGGAGACTGCTAGGGAGAACCAGGCCCAAACGGGCGGCAGATCCCGGAGCGGGGATAGATCCACCTTTCCCTGCTAAACCTGCCGGTGTGGGGCCCTCAAAGCCCACACCACAACACCTAAAAGCCGTAGCCACAGTTAGGGCCCACAGTTCACAGGAGGCAAGCAGCTGGAGTGATCTGGCCCAGGCAACAAGCAAACGGCAATCGAAGGGGAGGGAGGCTTCAGCAACTTCCCTGGGTGACCCCCATAGGGACTAAAAGTTGGGGTTACCCCAAACCACCAAGGGCTAAGGAAGGCGAGTTGGTAGTCACCATCAGAAGTCAGCCTGAAGGATACCTGGTTCCAGCCTGGTTCATCCCAGCTACGCCCGGGTTACTCACCCTGCCATCTGAAGTGAGTAAAACCCCTGAAAGACATTCTGCGTGTGTGGAGTTATTCTGCACCTTGTGGTACTACGCACCTACACAGGGCCCTGGGGCTTGCCTCACTCTCAGGAGGCTATTCCAACTAACTGCACTCACCATCAGCCCCAGGCGTCCCTCAACCTGCAGTGGCGGTCCCCACTGACCGCAATACTGAGAGTGGCGTCACGACAAATAGAAGATCTCCTAACGGTGACAAGATCCAGCCGAGTGGAGTCCCTGAAGGTAATGCACCGACACAACACCTGTGGGGCTTCACAATTATACATGCCTACAGACACACAGCTCTGCTGCATACATACAGACACACATAGCTCTGCTACAGACACACATAGCTCTGCTACAGACACACATAGCTCTGCTACAGACACACATAGCTCTGCTACATACATACATAGCTCTGCTACATACATACACACATAGCTCTGCTACATTCATACACACATAGCTCTGCTACATACATAGCTCTGCTACATACATACACACATAGCTCTGCTACATACATAGCTCTGCTACATACAGACACACATAGCTCTGCTACATACATAGCTCTGCTACATACAGACACACATAGCTCTGCTACATACAGACACACATAGCTCTGCTACATACAGACACACATAGCTCTGCTACATACAGACACACATAGCTCTGCTACATATATACATACATACACATTGCTCTGCTACATACACACATAGCTCTGCTACATACATACACACATAGCTTTGCTACATACATACACACATAGCTCTGCTACATATATACATACATACACACATAGCTCTGCTACATATATACATACAGACAGACACACACGCGGCTCTGGGGCCCAGCACATACGGCACCGGGGAGGGGGGGTTTGCAGGGAATACACCTAGGGGGGGAGAAGAGCCCATACAGCTCACCAGGGCCCATAAATCGGGGGGTGGGGAGGGCACATACCGCTCAGGTCACGGTGGAGAGGGGGCCCACACAGAGCCGGAAAGAAGCACTGTGCTGGGGGTCGCTGGCTGGCACTGCAACTCTCATCTGTGGGATGAGCAGGACGCCGTTCGGTAGCTCCGCCCACAGATTAAGTTCAACCAGGAAGTCTTTGCTCCTTAAAGGGACGGCGCTGCAGATTCCTGCCGAGGACTGCAGTCCCCGGAACTCGGCCCAGGGGCAGCAGAACTAAGGCGAGTGGGTCCTGGCCAAGGGTCACCAGAACTGACGAGGCCGAGTGGGCCACCCCGGCTCTCCAGGGCCCCGGCATTTGCCCGGGCACTGATGAGGGCAATCTGACCACGCGCCTCCCGGAGCCTGGAGCTCCGGACAACAGGTCAGATTGCTCTCATCAGTGACCGGCCAGCAAGGACGCCCTGAGGCAGGCGGGCCGGTCACAGAGAGTAGGCGGGCCGGATGTGGCCCGCGGGCCGCCCCTTGCCCAAGTCTGCTTTAAAGGGAATCTATCCGGCCCAATATGCACCCAGGACCACGTGAAGCTCTGGGTGCATATTGCTAATCCCTGCCTAACTGGCCCTGTATCTAGTAGCATAGATAAAGGAATCTATAGAAAAAGTATTTCTAAAGATCTTTTACCATATGCCAATGAGTGAGGGGACTAGTACCAAGGGTGTTGCTTTCCTTTCTAGTCGGTCCCATTAGCATATTATTACACCCCTGTGGGTCCCTGTGGGTGTGCTATCATGCTATTGAATGCGTAGCGTCACAGGATGATTTTACTCATCTCACCGCCGCCATTGCCACCTGATACTGGATTTTGGCTCAGTGCACATGACCCCGGAGTTTCGGTCATGCGCACTATGAAGCCGGGTGTACGCATCCTGGCTTCAAACTGAAGTAGTGCGCATGACCAAAAGCTACTACGAGCGTGTGCCGAGTGCCGTGCGTCTGTGATCCGATCTTGTTATCGGATCATAGCTGTGGAGAAGAGGCAGAGAGCACTTTTTCTCTCTTCTCCATTGCCTATCTCTGCGTACATCATACTGCACTCGGATGACATCCGAGTGCAGTGCTTTATTTCACACGCACCTATAGACTTGTATGGGTGCCTCTGATGTGAGACTCGCCGCCAAACGCAGAATGCTGCAATTCTTTTCTCATGCCAATATGGCATGAGAAATTAGCCTCAAAGTTTTGCACTGGTATGAGTGCAATCAATGTTTTATCAGATTGCACTTGTCTGTGCAAAATGCAAGTGGAACTGAGGCCTAAAGGTGTAAATATTTTCTGAAATGATCTTTTGTAGTATGACTTTTTTTTTACATGACAAACACCTGGCATTTCAACAGGGGTGTGTAGACTTTCTATATCCACTACATATGTGATACATAGTGTATATAAAAATTGTGTCTTAAAGACTTCAAAATGTTCTGGCACCACCATTAATGGTGGCATTCAGAGGAGTAAAGTTCCTTATCCCCAATTAATAATTAGCAACAGGTCCGCGCCCCTACGATGAGCTATTTATAATATTGGTGTCTCCTTGTGTGGTAAAGTGGCTTTTTTTTGGCTCTCGCTGCTACCATTGTATAGTCAGTCTTTTGTACCAAAGGGAAATAGGATTGTATATTAATTCCCTACAGTCAGACATCTATGCCACAAACATGGCCAATTTATCAGGAGATTTTACAGCCTAAATGGCTTCAAATTGATCAAAAATATCTAAAAGATGTCCGTGTTGCCCATAGCAACCAATTATAGCTCAGCTTTCATTCCGCCAGAGCTGATTAAAAAATGAAAGCTGAATTCTAATTGGTTGCTATGGGCAACACAGTTTTTCTTTCAGTTTTGAGGCCTAGTATATTTGATATTATTATACTTTTTTTTCCCTTTGTGTTACTTAGCTATTATTTAGATTTGTACTTCTATGGTTAATGTGCGATGTTGGCATTGCTAACTGTATGTCTAAAGATTAACTGGGAAGAAAAATCCCTGGAATTGGCCTGAGAATGCACATCTAATAATAGAAAGCTATTATGTTCCTCATAAGATGTTGGATGCCCCGAATAAATCAATGGAAAGGGCTTCTTTAATTGAAAAGAAATTCTTCTGCTAGATAAATAATTAAAAAAAAAAAAATCACATATAAATGTAGAACATTGTCTGTTCACTGACGTATTGAGTATATTTAACCCTAAAACATTTCTTTTTCTGCAGAAAAAATATTCCCATACAGAAAACGATCCAATCCTGATTGAAAATACAGCCTTCATTTAAACAGATAGCAGAAGATTTTTTTTAAAAAGGGCCTGTGTTTTACTAAAAACAGTGCCACTCTTGTCTAAAAGGCTGTGTGAGGTATTGCAGCTCCCCCTTATTCGTTACAGTAGAGCTGTGGTACAGAGATACAGGTGAATACAACACCCCCCGAAACACATGTCTGGTTTGGCTTTGATCCTAAGTCATGTGATATAGCTTGTTAAATAGTTGATATTGGCTTTAATCCTAAGTCATGTGATAAAGCTCATTAAAGGGAACCTGTCACCAGATTTTACCTATTAAACTAAAAGAATCACCTTCTGCAGCTCCTGGGCTGCATTCTATGAAGGTGCACCTTGGCCCTGACTCCCCTTCCAGACCCAAAAAATAACTTTATAAAACTTGGCCGTTAGGTATGCTAATTACCTGTGTTGGCCCGATGGGCTGGCTCATTTTCTGCTCCTGTCCCCCCTCCTGCCGCTGATCGCTGTCCTCCTTTCTTGATTGACGGGATTACGCCTCCGTCATCATCCTTGTCGCATTTTCAAATCTCGTGCCTGTGTAGTTAGGTTGGATCGCACAGGCGCAGTTCACTCTTCCATATCGCGGGCAGAGCAGAAAACAGCTGCCCTTGCTCGCGCCAATGAACTAAATGTGCAGGTGCGAGATCATGGTCAGTGCTGTGCATGACCTCACCAGCGCCATGCTCGTACCCGCCCATAATCTCACGCCTGCGCATTTAGCTCACCAACGCGAGTGAGGGCAGCTATGTTTTCTGCTCTGCCCATGATATGGAAGAGCGAACTTCGCCTACGTGAGCCAACCTAACTGCACAGGCGCGAGATTTGAATATGCGATGAGGATGATGACGGAGGCGTCATCCCGACAATCAAGAAAGGAGGATGGCGATCAGAGGTAGGAGGGGGGACAGGAGCAGAAAATGAGCCCGCCCATCTGGCCAACACAGGTAATTAGCATACCTAACGGCCAAGTTTATTAAAGTTATTTCTGGGGTCTCCAAGGGGAGTCAGGGCCAAGGTGCACCTTCATAGAATGCAGCCCAGGAGCTGCAGAAGGGAATTCTTTTAGTTTAATAGGTAAAAATCTGGTGACAGGTTCCCTTTAAAGGGATGATATTGACTTTTACTTTTTCTTAGTTCCAATAGGTGGCACTATAATTCAAGTCTTCTTCGATGCAGAAATATGCACATTGTCTGGCTTATAAGTCTCCTTTCCCTGTCATGTCACTTAGGTCACTCTTTATAAGGTGTAACATTAACCCTTAGATGTAGTGTGTGCGTTAATATAATCACTAATCACCATCTTCTCCAGTTTCCAGTGCCCGTCGGCGGGTTTATGAAGTCACTTTTACAATGTGAGCCTATATTATCTTCCACAGTTTCCACACCCATCAGAAGGTTTATGAAGTCACCTTTATAATGTAACCTTAAAATTAGGCTTGCGTTGTAAAAGCGCCTTCTGACTCATATCATAAGTGTCATGCCCCTGTTTTGGACTTAATCCAGTGACCTCTTGCTGCATTGATAGTGTCCTTTCCTGCTGAGCAATGGCCTGCCCAGGCTCTGTCCAACAGCTGTTGGTTTTCATATCTTTGCTTTTGTTTCCTTGCTTTGCTCCTACTAAGACCTTTTTTCTTTTTCTATTTTGTCTATGTCCTATCACATCTTGGGTGGGGCTATTTATCGTAACCTTGCACCAGCCTTCTTTGATGACTACATTTCAAAGTGGATTACAGCTAAGGAGGTTAGGTCAAGGGGGGACTCCTGCTTTTCTGGATGTCTTTTAGTAACCAGTGACCAGGCCAAAAAAGGTGCCAACTGCAGATGTAAGAAGGCTAATGTCTTTAGAGTGGGAGAGGTTGTGTGGTTGTCTTCAAAAAATCTACATCTTAAAGAGGCATCTAGAAGGTTTGCACCAAGAATTGTAGATCTTTAAGGGATTTTTATATAAGTTTTGAATCCTATGATAGTTAAACTTCAATTCCCTTTGGCTTGGAAGATGAAAAACTTGTTCCCTGTTAAAAAGATTTGGGGGGACATATAGTTGTCGAGACACAATTAAGGTGGATTTGTAGGCGCAGTATGAGGTAGAACAGTGCTGAGTTTTAGGAACATCAGGTGCCGAATGCAGTATCTCATCAAGTTTAAAGGGTATGTACCTAAAAAGAAACCCTAGGTTGATTTGGGGAATCTTCATGCGGATCGCCTAGTGAGCAAGCTCCATCAGCAACATGAAATGGTGCAACTGCAACTAAAAGGGGCTTTACACGCAACGATATCTCTAACGATATATCGTCGGGGTCACGGAATTCGTGACGCACATCCGTCCTCGTTAGCGACCTCATTGCGTATGACACCTATGTGCGAATGTTAACGATCAAAAATACTCACCTAATCGTTGATCGTTGACACGTCGTTCATTTTCAAAAAATCGTTGCTGGTGCTGGACGCAGGTTGTTCATCGTTTCTGAGGCAGCACACATCGCTATGTGTGACACCCCAGGAACGACGAACAGCAGCGTTCCTGCGTCCTGCCGGCAACAAGGTGGGCGTGTCGTTAATGCGGCTGGTCTCCGCCCCTCTGCTTCTGTTGGCGGGCCGCTGTGTGACGTTGCTGTGACGGCGTACGAACCTCCCCCTTAAAAAAGAGATTGTTCGCCGCCCACAGCGACGTTGCTAAGAAGGTAAGTACGTGTAACGCATCCTAGCGATTTGCCTGTGACGCACAAACGACGGAGACAGATGCTTTCACGAGCAACATTGTTAGCGATGTCGCTGCTTGTAAAGCAGCCTTAAGGGATTTTGCCTGCTAGGCAGAGAGACCAGCCGTGTTACTGTTCTGTGTTTGCTCATTGTTTGAGAGCCAGTGTTCATAGGAAATTGTGATTTCTACTGTGGCACAAGTAATCGGACATCACCAGCTTCAAGTCCCCTAAGGTGACTAGTAAATACAGTAAAAAGTAAAACAAAAAGTTTAAAAAAGTGGAAAAAAAGTTGAAGTCACCAATCTTTTACCCTACTAAAAATAAAACAATAAAGAAAAAAAAACATATTTGGTATTGCTGCATTCAGAAATATCTGATCTATCAAAATATAAAATAAATGAATCTAATCGATAAATAGCGTGAAGAAAAAAACCTTAAAACTGCAGAATTAAATTTTTTTGTTTCTGCAACATTGCAATAAAATGCAATAAGAGGCGCTCAAAACTGTATGTACACCAAAATAGTATCAGTAAAAACATAAGCTCAAGGAACAAAAAAACAATGCCTCATGCAGCCCAGTATCCAGAAAAATGAAAATGGTTACGGAAAATGGTGACACCTACACAAACATTTTTATTAACAAATTACCATTTTTTTTTTCACTGCATCATTAAAAAAGACAAACCATACATGTTTGGTATCTATGTACTCGTACCGACCTGAAAAATCATATTGCCAAGTCAGTTTTATCACATAGTGAACATGGTAAGTAAAAACAACAAAAAATCTATGCAGTTGCATTTTTTTTTTTTTTGCAATTTAAACATACTTGAAATTTTGTTCCCATTATTCAGTACACTATGTGGAAAAATAAATGGAATCATTCAACATTACAACTTTTTCCACAAAACACCAAGCCTTCATATAGCAATATTGACAGAAAATAAACCCCAAAAACATTTTAAGAGGGGGACGAAAAAATTCTTCAAAGTTCCTGTGATGCCAAACACCCAGGTGTAATGAGACGCTAAACCACCAGGAGGATATCTGTAGGGTAGTCGAACAAGCCAGGGGTCATGAGCCGTGAGATCGCGTCAGTAACAGAGGGAGAGAGAGAAGCCGACGTCATTGTGCAAGCCGAGGGCCTGTAAACCAGGAAGTCACATCAAGTACCATGAAGAGAGCGGAGCTGGGGTCAGGGTACGAGCCAAGATCGGTAGCCAAGAGGACATGTCGGGTACACAGGAGAGAACGGAGTCAGGGTCAAGAAACAAGCCGAAGGTCAGGGAGTCAGGGAGTCAAGTCAGAGTAGGGGAGGACACAGGTCGGGGTATGAGGAACTAGGTAGTGAGACAAGATCAGGTCAGTCACTTACGGGGACCAGAGACATATACTTCGAAACAGGAACTATTACTGGCAGCATTCCAGATGAAATAGCTCCCGAGGCTTCAAAGACAGGCCCCTCCCACACCACACAGGACTAGTCTGAGAACAACGAGTTCACCAAAGGAAATATGAGGTCCAATATAGGCTCTGCAGGATAGCAGAGAACCTCTAATCAGAATTATGACAGTTCCTTCAAGCAATGATTGAAACAGAGCTTCGGAAGCCAAAATGGATGAAGGATGTTGGAGGCCACCACATTTCAAAGGAAGAGACAGTTTAAGCTTTGGTCAATACCTATATAGGGTTCGTCATATTGGAACCTACTCCTTCTAGCCCTGATGTAAACTTATGTGACTTTCGAGTTGGGATTCAGCTACTTTTTCCCTTTCCCAATAGCTACAAGGGGTGATCTCGCATAAAACACAAGGTCATTATTGAGAGATAATGAAACATCTGTTTTCGTATAAAGCCTCACAGGCAGTGCATTACCTCCACAGTCTAGACAAGTTCATCTTTTTCGTGTTACATTGGATACGTTCTCCATTGTCTTGAGATTAGGTGACTTAAACCAGTGGACGGACTAAGTAAAGTTATTGAGCTGTAAACCAATAACACGCTATTTTTTTTCCATCACATCCCTTGTGAATGTCCTATTCTTGTTTAAGTCTATTTTTTTTTTCATACATTGGATTTATTAGAAAGATGCCAGCTTCGCTTTCTAAAGAGATCTTCTAACAGAATTGCAATTCACTTATCACAGCAGGACCTAATATACAGCAAAGGCTTTTAGAACTTTAAGCAATTCTCTCTCTTGGGAAATAAAATAGGAAGCAACAAGAAAACAAGTGTGTTGACATTTTTATTTGCTCAAAGTAATCTGACATAAAGATTGATGACATTTGTATTGATAGAAGTGCTACTTTAAATCACATGCAAATACAGTAATGTAATGGCTCCAGAACACATAATAGCCTCAAATTGAAATACGGCCGTGACATAAAGGCATCAAAGGAGCACTAGATTTTAAGGAGAATTGAATCGACACGATCATGTAGTAATGACAAATGGAATTCCATTTGTATGTAGGAAATCTATGGAAATGCCTCAAAGTAATTTCGTAGGTCATCTTGGGGGAAATTATTTTTTTCTTCTCGTAAATTCCTTGGGAGATGCTCATAAATGTCGTCTTGTCTTCCTGGGATATTTCCTCGACTAGTCTGGTCATTACTGTACTGAATAAAATTATTCAAGATGAAGAAATTCCTCTCGGGGGAAGGGTCGTTCATCCATAATTTTTTTTCCCTACTTTTATATCATAAATTAGTTTAAATTCACATGTCCTGTAGTCATTCGTTAGAATGGATCCTGCAAAGATCCTTTGGGAAAAAATTTCTGAAAACTCAACTTTTTTGCCCGTTGTTAAATAACTGATGTCCTCCGAATCTGTTTTTTTTTTATCAGTGGATTCTATAAAGAACGGATCTATTAACAGATGGCTATTTAGACATCCATTATTTTTGTATTTGCAATGAATTCATTTTTTTGTAGGATCCGTTTGAATTGGAAGATAGATGGCAAACTGTTAATGAGTTAACGACCCATTCTCTATAGACTCCCATGTTAAAAAAAGCGGATCCGACAGACATCATTTTGCCGACTGATCTCTGCAGGATCCGTTCTAAAGCGGGCTTTACACGCTGCGACTTCGCTAGCGATGTCACGAGCGATAGCACCCGCCCACGTCGGTGGCGCATCATGGGGTGATCGTTGCCGTAGCGAACAATATCGCTACGGCAGCGTCACACGCTCTTACCTGTTCACCGGCGTCGCTGCGGCTGCCGAACAATCTCTCCTTTAAGGGGGAGGTTCGTTCGACGTCACAGCGGCGTCTCTAAGCGGCCACCCAATAGAAGCGGAGGGGCGGAGATGAGTGGCCGGAACATCCCGCCCACCTCCTTCCTTCCTCATCGCCGGCGGCCGCAGGTACGATGTTGTTCCTCGTTCCTGTGGTGTCACACATAGCGATGTGTGCTGCCGCAGGAATGACGAACAACCTGCATCCCAAAGCAGCAACGATATTTGGGAAAGGAACGATGTATCAAGGATCAACGATTAGGTGAGTATTTTGCATCGTCAGCGGTCGCTCGTACGTGTCACATGCAATGACTACGCTAACGAGGCCGGATGTGCGTCACGAATTCTGTGACCCCAACGACATCTCGTTAGCAAAGTCGTTGGATGTGAAGCGGCCTTAACAGATGATTACAGGACATGTGAACTTAGGGGGCTTTCACACTGTGTTCATCCCTTTGTTCAGTGGTCCCGTCGGGGCTTCTGTCCGAACCCCCCAAAAAACGAGCTTGAGATGTATGCGTTGATGAGGTCACTGACTATAATGGTGCAGACGGAGTCACCATGTGCTCTGCCTTGCTCCATTTTTAGGAGTTTACACTTACTGGAGGCGGACTCCCAGATGCAGTGTGCTAAGTCTGGGTGTCCGCTTCCATTAAGTGTATACTCCCGAAAATGGTGCACAATAGAACACATGGTGACTCCGTCTGCACCATTATAGTCAATGGCCCCTTTGGCACATATGTCTGAAGCCTGTTTTGTAGGGGGGTTCGGACAGAAGCCCCAACAGGGCCACGGAACAGTTATCGGAACGCAGTGTGAAAGCGGCCTTACCCAGATTTTAATAGTGATTAAGGTCAGGATCTGACCAGTGTTGTAACATGAAGCTTGTGAACCTCCAATTCAAAATTTACAACAAGGCCCCCAACTACAGTTAGGTCCAGAAATATTTGGACAGTGACACAAGTTTTGTTATTTTAGCTGTTTACAAAAACATGTTCAGAAATACAATTATATATATAATATGGGCTGAAAGTGCACACTCCCAGTTGCAATATGAGAAGCAGAAGCAGAATTAAGCAGAACATCCTGAGGCTGAAAAAAAAGAAAAAATCCATCAGAGAGATAGTAGACATGCTTGGAGTAGCAAAATCAACAGTCTGGTACATTCTGAGAAAAAAGGAATTGACTGGTGAGCTTGGGAACTCAAAAAGGCCTGGGCGTCCACGGATGACAACAGTGGTGGATGATCGCCGCATACTTTCTTTGGTGAAGAAGAACCCGTTCACAACATCAACTGAAGTCCAGAACACTCTCAGTGAAGTAGGTGTATCTGTCTCTAAGTCAACAGTAAAGAGAAGACTCCATGAAAGTAAATACAAAGGGTTCACATCTAGATGCAAACCATTCATCAATTCCAAAAATACACAGGCCAGAGTTACATTTGCTGAAAAACACCTCATGAAGCCAGCTCAGTTCTGGAAAAGTATTCTATGGACAGATGAGACAAAGATCAACCTGTACCAGAATGATGGGAAGAAAAAAGTTTGGAGAAGAAAGGGAAAGGCACATGATCCAAGGCACACCACATCCTCTGTAAAACATGGTGGAGGCAACGTGATGGCATGGGCATGCATGGCTTTCAATGGCACTGGGTCACTTGTGTTTATTGATGAGATAACAGCAGACAAGAGTAGCCGGATGAATTCTGAAGTGTACCGGGATATACTTTCAGCCCAGATTCAGCCAAATGCCGCAAAGTTGATCGGACGGCGCTTCATAGTACAGATGGACAATGACCCCAAGCATACAGCCAAAGCTACCCAGGAGTTCATGAGTGCAAAAAAGTGGAACATTCTGCAATGGCCAAGTCAATCACCAGATCTTAACCCAATTGAGCATGCATTTCACTTGCTCAAATCCAGACTTAAGACGGAAAGACCCACAAACAAGCAAGACCTGAAGGCTGCGGCTGTAAAGGCCTGGCAAAGCATTAAGAAGGAGGAAACCCAGCGTTTGGTGATGTCCATGGGTTCCAGACTTAAGGCAGTGATTGCCTCCAAAGGATTTGCAACAAAATATTGAAAATAAAAATATTTTGTTTAGGTTTGGTTTATTTGTCCAATTACTTTTGACCTCCTAAAATGTGGAGTGTTTGTAAAGAAATGTGTACAATTCCTACAATTTCTATCAGATATTTTTGTTCAAACCTTCAAATTAAACGTTACAATCTGCACTTGAATTCTGTTGTAGAGGTTTCATTTCGAATCCAATGTGGTGGCATGCAGAGCCCAACTCGCGAAAATTGTGTCACTGTCCAAATATTTCTGGACCTAACTGTATAACATGTCTTTAACAGAAATAACCTTTTGATATGAGGCAAAGGACTTTTTGGGATGTCCCAGTCTGCAGGGCCCGGATTCTACTTCACCTACTAAAATTATACCCCTGGGTCTGACCTTTGAAGCCAAAATTATTGGATAAACAAAAAGCTTTATCGATGAAAAGCAGAATGACCTACATCAACTAAAGAGTAATTGGACCATTGGAAACAGCAATGAAATGCACACCCACTGGCTATTTCGCTCGCTTACAATCACTTTATGTGAGTCCTAAAGAACAGTTGGTTACTTTTAATGCTTACATTGAACTTTTTGTAGACCGTTCCTTTAAGCTTTTAAACACTAGAAATCCACCTTTCAAGATGAACGTACTTGTCTGAACTTTCCATAATTTTCACTAAAGACTCAAATTTCTCACAATACACATTCAATACCTTATTGTGATATGCTAAGCAAAAAACAATGATATGCTGCTATTCACATCAGAACTATTGGGCAGACATCCGTAAACACATATAGCATACAAATATCTCAACAAAGTTTTGCAAAATCATATTTCCATTTTCAAAGCTGGTCATTTTGCATACCTTTTCTCAGAATATGTTGACCCAAGAGTATAGGTAAAAGAAGACATATCTGTATCAGCTGAAGTACACTGACAAGCAAAAAGGTAACAATGTTTTGAACTTTTGACTTTCAGGCTGCATATCTAGCCGTCCACTACAGTTGTGAAAGTGAGACGAACTTAATTTTCTAGACAATTATCTTGGCTATCTCAAACACACATTTTTCGGTTTTATGGACCAAGCACTTTCAATAAGTCAATCAGACATCATCCATCAGTAACCTCTAGCTCAAAAGACCCGAAATGTTGAAGCTCAAAAGCACAGGATTTCCATATTGGAGCCTATGATAGAGATGAAATTTACTTTGTCAACTGCTGATATTTTCATAGAGGTCTAAACATTTTAAGATTAAGACAGGTGCACTTGCCAATATCAGTGGGATCAGTCAACAGTGTTGGTGGTCTCTGAGCGCTGACTCAAAGGATTTGGCCTGCTGAATCTTAGCAGACAATCTTTTTGCTCTTTCTTGTGATAAGGAAAGTGGTCTGCTAGTGGTTCTACTTTGGTGGCGAAGATTTTCTTACGCAAGATTATCAGATGTGCAGCGCAGCCTCGGACTGGCCCACAGGGGAACAGGAGAATCCCCTGGTGGGCTGTACTGGAGAAAGCCACGTATCCCACAAAATGATTAGTAGTTGGCCCCATTACAATATTCACTATGTACAGAAATTACATAGTACAGATAAATGTGTGAGCACTGGGCCCCCAGAGTCAGTTGTACTCATGGGCCCTTGGCAGCTCAGTCCGACACTGAAGTATGGCTTTTACCCTAGTGTTACTTAGGTGTAATATGTTTTGCTCCAAGTCCTAGGAGTCCTATGCCCTAAAGCCACTTAGCCAGAACTAGAACAACAGGTCTGAGAATCAGGGGACTCATGTCATATATTTTTTATTTGTGTTACCCTAGACTGATACTGTTTTTAGTCATATACCAATTTTTATTACTGCTTAAGTAAAGTCTAGGAGAGAGGGGTCTGAGGGCCACATATGACTTTTAAGTTGGGGCACCCTACTTTAGTTTATGTCTATCATGTCCTATGAAACTCAATCTTATATGGGAATGGGCTAAACAGGTAATGTCTAGTGATGAGTGAGCACTACCAGACTCGGGTGCTCGGTATTCATAAGGAGCAATTGGATGCTCGTGTACAGAGTATAATGGAAGTCAATGGGGAACTTGAGCATTTTTCTGGAAGATTTCCAGAAAAATGCTTGAGTTCCCCATTGACTTTCATTATACTTTGTTCTTGAGTTGGGTCCATCCAAACATCCAAATACTCTTTATGAGTACTGAGCACTCGGGCATGGTAGTGCTCATTCAGCACTAGTTATGAGAACCAAGCACCTGAGCATGGTAGTGCTCGCTCATCACTAGTTGTGAGTACCCGAGCATAGTAGTGCTCGCTCATCACTAGTTACGAGTACTGAGCACCTGAGCATGGTAGTGCTCACTCATCACTAGTTACGAGTACCAAGCACCCAAGCATGGTAGTGCCCACTCATCACTAGTTACGAGTACTGAGCCCCCGAGCATGGTAGTGCTCGCTCATCACTAGTTATGAGTACTGAGCACCCGAGCATGGTAGTGCCCGCTCATCACTAATTACGAGTACCAAACGCCTGAGCATGGTAGTGCCCGATCATCACTAGTTTTATCCAGTGGACTTGCTATTAGCTCTGCTTTACTATAGGCAGATCACAGTAATCATCTGAAATCTGTAGATAAACCCAACAGTGTTCATTCTCCCTGTAGCGCCACTAAAGGGGATATAAAGCATTAGATTGTCACTATTCCTACCAGTGCTCTGTGTAATATTGGGCAGGAGATGTTCTCCAAAAATAGGAGGACATCCGCTTTACGCTCTGGAAATGAGGATCCTGAATAAGAATTAGCTAACAGAATATTTGACATAGGTTTACTCAACCAGACAACCCCTTTTAACAAAGATACTGTTACCTTTTGTATCATTTTATCATCAACTTGCATCCATGAATAGTGAATACATTATGGTATACATCTATACCCATCCTACCTTATACGTGATCACCAATCAACCTACTATCGGGAAATAGCTTCTTGTCTATTTTTGTCCCGCTGTTTTCCTCCTGGTTGAGAAGGACAATATAATCAAACTTGTTTTTTATGTTTCCTCTCATGATTGAAATTGTTCTCTTCTTTGGCGTTTCCGTGTAAGCGTGGTAAGTATTCCCTGTCCTTCAAATCACCTGTAGTCATTGTGTGTAGACATCTTGTTGCAGATGACTGATTGCCTACAACTTGGTTGATGGAGGGGAACAAGCCTTCACTAGATGTGACAGCATAAATTTCATCACTTTTAACACAATCGAATTACAACTGAGTTAATCAGTCATTATTCCGTGCCATAAATCAGCCTTTATAAGCATCATTTATTTATGAACGCCAGACGCGGGAGCAAAATTATGCTGTTTCAAGGCGCCACTGATTTATATCTCGGGTTTTAGATAACTAATCTGCACTATTTGGATATATTTTAAAGCAATCGCCGTTTCTAAAGCACTTTCATTTATATGATCCTAAATGATTGAAATAGAGTTTAGCAAATTTAATTTAGAATAAATATAATATACTAGCTGTACTACCCGGCTTCGCCCGGGTTAATAACTGTTATTAAAATAGAATGTATTAACAAAAATGTATTCTGCACACAAGAAACACAAAACAAATAGATAGAAATGTAATTATTAAAAGGCAAAAAACTATACTAATAGAAGCATTTCACAACATATATTTCAACACCACAGATATTCCACACAGATTTAAGTAAATTGGCCAAGTAATGTGCTCCGTGTGTCTCTTTCCAGGTCTGTCTCTTTCCCCATCTGTCTCTTTCCCCGTCTGTCTCTTTCCCTGTCTGTCTCAATCTCTCTGTCTCTTTCACCGTTTGTCTCTGTCTGTCTCTGTCTGTCTCGCTCTATCCGTCTCCCCATCAACATCTTATTACCTCACATATAAGCTTCTTATACTATGAATGTTTTTTGTTCCTATAGCAACCACTCACAGCTCCTACTAATAACCTGTAGATCCAGGCTCCATTTGCTTTAATGGAGCCATGTTTTTGGAGAGTAACTGTAAAGAGCAGGGTTACATTTTCCTTTCAAAACATAGTCTACGACGTTCCCTGGGTCACATGAGGTGTCTGTACAAAATTTTGTGTTTGTAAATGCGACGGTGCGGATACACTTTTCGTTTCACTTTTTCCCTATTATGTAGATAGGGGCAAAATTGGTAAATTAGAACGCGCAGGTTAAAATTTCGCCTCACAACATAGTCTATGACGCTCTCGGGGTTCAGACGTGTGAGTGTGCAAAATTTTGTGGCTGTAGCTGCGATGGTGCAGATGCCAATCCCGGACATACACACACACACACACACACATACACATACATACATACATACACACATTCAGCTTTATATATTAGATAATAGAAGAGTAAAAGAGGTGCAATGGCAGCTGTATACATAGCTGGGTTATAGTTATAAAAATATAGATTGGCCTAATTCTACTTCAAATAGTATAAAGGATAATAGAATTGAAATACGGTATATCAATAAGTAGATATCTGTCAGGGCCAGGCGGTCGGGCAGACCCAGGAGGTGGATCCACTGGTCCGAACTCTAAGATGGTGGTAAGGAGTCCGGTAGCTGAAGCACTATGGGCAGCAGAACAGTCCGTGCAAGTGAGTGTAACGGAGAAGTCCCTGGGACCACGGAGTCACAGATGGTAGTCCGGGTGACGTAGCTCAGGTTCGGAAGCCGAGATGAGGTCAGGCGGGGTCCGGAACCTTTGGAGCGAGATGACGGGTCACCGCAGGGATCCGAGATGGTACGGACTGTCAGATGGCAGACGGACAGCGTGCGGGGTTCGGGATTCAGCAGGACCGGATGCCGAGGCAGGATCAGCTCTAGAAGAGAGATACGTGAGTATGGCAAGGAGACACAAGGAGACCTGACTCCTAGCTTGGAAAACACGAAGATCAGGCCCCGCCCCCTTGGACAATAAACCCTTATATACCCTGTACCTGTTTAGCTTCATTTCCTGTTAATGGACGCTGGCCCTTTAAGAAAGGGTCAGTGACCGCGCGCGCGCCCTAATGCGCATGCGTGCCGCCCGGGTGCCAGAAGCCAGGGAAGGAAGCTGAGGGGAGGACGCAGGGGAGCCGGCCAGGGCCTGGGAAGCCGTCAGACGCCGGGATCGGAGGCCAGGGAACCTGGGAAGGACGGGCACCGGAGGCTGGAGAGCGGGGAGCGTGGCAGGTGAGCCGGGGAGCGGGGCTGAGGACCCGGGGAGCGGGGCAGAGGACCCGGGGAGGGGAGCCGAGGACCCGGGGAGCGTGACAGTACCCCCCCCCCCCACGCCCCCCTCCCCGCAACCGGGACATGAAGGCACGGATCAGAGGAGTGCCCACGTTCTCCCTGGGCTCCCAGGACCTATCCTCAGGACCATACCCCTCCCAGTCCACCAGGAAGAACTGTCGGCCTCGAACAGTCTTCATGGCCACGATATCCCTTACCGCATAGATGTCGTCCTCGGCAATAGGAGGAGGAGCCGGACTGGCAGCAGAGGAGAAGGGACCAAGGAAAACCGGCTTGAGCAGAGAGACGTGGAAGGAGTTGGGAATCCGCATCGTGGCCGGAAGCCTCAGTTTGTAGGAGACCTCATTGATCTTGCTGAGGACCTTAAACGGCCCGATGTAGCGAGGACCCAGCTTGTAGGAAGGTATCTTCAATCGGATGTACTGGGAAGCAAGCCAGACCAGGTCACCAGGAGAGAAACACGGAGGGTCCAGGCGCCTCTTGTCGGCGTGTTTCTTCATCCGCTGGGAAGCGCGCCCAAGGGACGCCTTGACAGAGTCCCAAATGGTAGCGAAGTCACGGGCTACAGTATCAGCAGCAGGGACATCCGAAGAAGGGGATATAGGCAACGGGATGGAGGGCTGAAGTCCGTAAACGACATGGAAGGGAGACTTGGAGGACGACTCACTGATGTGGTGGTTACGGGAGAATTCAGCCCAAGGCAGAAGCGTGGACCAGTCGTCGTGATGGGCGTTGACATAGTGACGTAAGAAGGAGGTCAAGATTTGATTGACCCTCTCCACTTGGCCATTAGACTGAGGATGGTAAGCAGAAGAAAAGTCCAGAGTCACTCCCAGATGTTTGCAGAGCGCCCTCCAGAAGCGGGAGGTGAACTGAGTTCCCCTGTCGGACACGATGTGGGATGGAAAGCCATGCAAGCGGAAGATGTGATGTATATAGGCTTCCGCGAGTTCCTGAGCAGAGGGCAGTCCGGCCATAGGGACGAAGTGAGCCATTTTGGAGAACCGGTCCACCACGACCCATATGACTGTGTGCCCGGAGGATAATGGCAAGTCCGTAATAAAGTCCATCGCTATGTGTTGCCATGGAACTGAGGGTATAGGCAGAGGCAGAAGACGGCCATATGGCAGGTGCTTGGGCGTCTTGTTCCTGGCACAAGAGGAGCAGGCAGAGACGAAAGCAGCGACGTCCGTGCGAAGGGATGGCCACCAGTAATGGCGTACAATCGCACCCCATGTTCTCTTCTGACCTGCATGACCGGCTGTTTTTGAGGCATGACCCCAGTGTAAGACTTTTTTCCTGTCGGTCTCAGAGACATAGGTCTTCCCGGGCGGTATCTGGGCCAGGGTGACAGGAGCCACCGGAATAATCTTGCTAGGAGAGATGATAGGTTGGGTACTCTCTTCCTCCTGCTCCATGGGCATGAGAGACCTAGACAGGGCATCAGCGCGTACATTCTTGTCCGCGGGTCGGAAATGGAGCTGGAAATCAAACCTGGCAAAGAATAAGGACCACCTGGCTTGCCGTGGGTTCAGTCGCTGAGCGGACCGAAGGTATTCCAGGTTCTTGTGGTCCGTGTAGATAATCACGGGGTACACTGCTCCTTCCAGGAGGTAGCGCCACTCCTCCAGAGCCAGTTTGACCGCCAATAGTTCTCGGTCACCGATGGTGTAGTTGCGTTCAGGCGCTGAGAAGCTCTTGGAGAAAAAAACGCAAGTCACCATCTTCCCGGAGGAGGACTTCTGCATGAGCACTGCTCCGGCTCCTGAGGAGGAGGCATCCACCTCCAAGGTGAACTGGCGGTTTAACTCCGGTCGGTGGAGTACAGGAGAGGAGGCAAATGCTCGCTTCAGAGAGCAAAACGCGGCGTCGGCCGCAGGTGACCAGTCCTTTGGATTAGCCTCCTTCTTGGTCAAGGCGGAGAGAGGAGCAGTCAGGGCAGAGAAGTGAGGGATAAACTGGCGGTAGTAGTTGGCGAATCCCAGGAACCGTTGGATTGCCTTCAGTCCAGAAGGGGGAGGCCAGTTGAGAATGGAGGAGACCTTCTTTGGATCCATCTGCAGCCCTGTACCCGAGATGATGTATCCCAGGAAAGGGAGAGAAGACTGCTCAAAGACACACTTCTCATATTTGGCGTAGAGGCGATTCTCTCTCAGTCTCTGTAGAACCAGCCGTACGTTCTCTCTGTGGGTCTGGAGGTCCGGAGAGAAGACAAGGATGTCATCCAGATAAACTACTACACAGATGTAGAGGAGGTCCCGGAAAATGTCGTTCACCAATTCTTGGAATACGGCAGGAGCGTTACACAGACCGAAAGGCATTACGCAGTATTCATAGTGCCCATCGCGAGTATTAAACGCGGTCTTCCATTCGTCCCCAGAGCGGATACGAACTAGGTTGTAGGCACCCCGAAGATCCAGTTTGGTGAACACACGGGCTCCCCTGAGCCGGTCGAACAATTCGGGGATGAGCGGCAGGGGGTACTTGTTTTTTATGGTGATCTGATTCAAACCCCGGTAGTCAATGCATGGGCGTAGGTCACCCTCTTTCTTCTTAACGAAGAAGAAGCCTGCTCCCGCAGGAGAGGAGGATCTCCGGATGAATCCCTTTGCCAGGCTTTCTGTGATGTAGGTAGACATGGCCCTGGTTTCGGCTGGAGACAATGGATATATCCGTCCTCGAGGTGGTGTTGTTCCTGGGAGCAGGTCGATGGCGCAATCGTAGGGACGGTGTGGCGGAAGTACCTCAGACTCCTTCTTGTCAAAGACGTCTGCGAAGGACCAATAGGCCGAGGGCAGTTCCGGTAGGTTCTCTGGAACCGGAGGTCGTCGGATGGGTTGTATAGACTTCAGACACCTCTCATGACAGGCGGAGCCCCATCGGGTGATTTCGCCAGTGCCCCAGCTGACTGATGGTTCGTGTGTCCGCAACCAGGGAAGTCCCAGCAGGATTTGATGGGACATGTGTGGAAGGACGTAGAGAACGATGTTCTCGGTGTGCAGGGCACCGATACGCAGTTCGACCGGCCTGGTGACCCAGGAGATGGTATCAGCGAGGGGTCTCCCATCCACAGAGGCAATCACTAGGGGCTTATCGAGTAGAGTAACAGGCAACTGGTACTTGTCCACCGTGGCCTGCTGGATGAAATTGCCTGCTGCTCCAGAGTCGAGGTATGCCTCAGCCGTGAAGCGCGTCTCTCCCGCTGACACTTGCACGGTCCACATAACCGGGTCTGAGAGAGTCCCAGCACCTAGGGTGGCCTCTCCTACCAACCCTAGGCTTTGGAGTTTCCCGGCCTCTCTGGACAGGAGCGTAGCAAGTGTGTGTCCTCTCCGCAGTAAAAACAGAGACCCTTGGCGAGCCGCTCTGCTCGACGTTGTTCAGACCGCCGTACTCGGTCAATCTGCATGGGCTCGTGGACGGGAATCCCAGCTGTTGATGACTGAGGTACGGAGGGCTTCCGTGGAGGAGAGGAATGCCGTACCGGACGTCTCTCACGAGATAGCTCTTTGGAGCGCTCCTGAAAACGAATGTCCACTCGAGTTGCTAGGGCAATCAGGGCATCTAGGGTGGAGGGCACGTCACGACCCGCCAACTCGTCTTTGATGCGACTCGAGAGTCCTTCCCAGAAGGCGGCTGTTAGGGCCTCATTATTCCACCCGAGTTCTGAAGCCAAAGTGCGGAAACGGATGGCATATTGGCCTACCGTCAGTGTTCCTTGACGTAAGCGGAGAAGGGATGAAGCAGACGCAGAGGCACGTCCCGGCTCGTCAAAGGTGCTGCGAAAGGCCTGCAGGAACTCTTGAAGGTCCTTGGTCATAGGGTCCTCCTTCTCCCACAAGGGGTTCATCCACGCCAGTGCCTCGCCCTCTAGGTGAGACATGATGAAGGCGACCTTGGCTTGGTCGGAGGCAAACAAATGTGGCAGCTGCGTGAAATGAAGGGAGCATTGGTTTATGAAGCCCCTGCAGGTCTTGGGATCTCCGGCATAACGAGGTGGTGAAGCCAAACGGAGTCGGGAAGCATCCGAAGAGGCTGCCACGGGTGCGGGAGCCGTGGATTGACTAGTGGAGGCCCGGAATGTAGAAGGCGTAACTGCCGCTTGTAACGTGTACAGGCGGGTGTCCACGGAAGTCATAAAGTCCAACATGCGGGTCTGGACTTCACGCTGGCGTTGGAGTTCCTCTTGCAAGGCCGCTAGTGCTGCAGCGGGATCCATGGCCTGATCTTACTGTCAGGGCCAGGCGGTCGGGCAGACCCAGGAGGTGGATCCACTGGTCCGAACTCTAAGATGGTGGTAAGGAGTCCGGTAGCTGAAGCACTATGGGCAGCAGAACAGTCCGTGCAAGTGAGTGTAACGGAGAAGTCCCTGGGACCACGGAGTCACAGATGGTAGTCCGGGTGACGTAGCTCAGGTTCGGAAGCCGAGATGAGGTCAGGCGGGGTCCGGAACCTTTGGAGCGAGATGACGGGTCACCGCAGGGATCCGAGATGGTACGGACTGTCAGATGGCAGACGGACAGCGTGCGGGGTTCGGGATTCAGCAGGACCGGATGCCGAGGCAGGATCAGCTCTAGAAGAGAGATACGTGAGTATGGCAAGGAGACACAAGGAGACCTGACTCCTAGCTTGGAAAACACGAAGATCAGGCCCCGCCCCCTTGGACAATAAACCCTTATATACCCTGTACCTGTTTAGCTTCATTTCCTGTTAATGGACGCTGGCCCTTTAAGAAAGGGTCAGTGACCGCGCGCGCGCCCTAATGCGCATGCGCGCCGCCCGGGTGCCAGAAGCCAGGGAAGGAAGCTGAGGGGAGGACGCAGGGGAGCCGGCCAGGGCCTGGGAAGCCGTCAGACGCCGGGATCGGAGGCCAGGGAACCTGGGAAGGACGGGCACCGGAGGCTGGAGAGCGGGGAGCGTGGCAGGTGAGCCGGGGAGCGGGGCTGAGGACCCGGGGAGCGGGGCAGAGGACCCGGGGAGGGGAGCCGAGGACCCGGGGAGCGTGACAATATCTAAAGGATTCATAATAATCAGATGGATATATAAATGATAGATACAGTACTGTGCAAAACTTTTAGGCAGGTGCGCGAAAAAATGCCGCTAGGTAAGAATGAATTAAAAAAAATAGAAATTTTAATAATTTATTTTATAATTGGTGGAAAAAGGTTGCACTTGATGTGCAGATCTCTTTCTTTAATCCCAGACAGATTGATGATGAGATCATGGCTCTGTGGGGGCCGGATCATCACTTCCAAGACTCCTTGTTGTTCTTTGTGCTGAACATAATTCTTAATGACATTGGCAGTATGTTTGGGGTCGTTGTCCAGCTGCAGAATACATTTGGGGACAATCAAAGGCCTCCTTGATTGTATTACATGATGGATAAATAGCTACCTGTATTTCTCAGTGTTGAGGTCATCATCAAAGAGGTTGACCACTACTTTTAAATTGAAGGCGTATCCTTAGGCGGGCTTTACATGCTGCAACATCGCTAGCAATTGCTAGTGATGTCGAGCGCGATAGCACCCGCCCCGTCGTACATGCGATATCTGGTGCTTGCTGCCGTAACGAACATTATCGCTACGGCAGCTTCACACGCGCATACCTGGTCAGCGACGTCACTAAGCAGCCGGCCAATAGAAGCGGAGGGGCGGAGATGAGTGTGACATAACATCCCGCCCACCTTCTCCCTTCCGCATTGACGGTGGACGCAGGTAAGGAGATGTTTGTCGTTCCTGCGGTTTCACACACAGCGATGTGTGGTGCTGCAGGAATGACAAACAACATCATATCTGCAGCAGTAACGACATTAAGGAAATGAACAACGTGACACAGATCAGCGATTTTTTACGCTTTTGTACCTAGGATTTACACATTTGATGTCGCTACCGGCGCCGGATGTGCATCATCAACGACGTGACCCCGACGATATATCGGTAGCGATGTCGAAACGTGTAAAGCCCGCCTTAGAATAGGTCATCAATGTCTGATCGACCAGGGTCTGACACTCGGCACCCTCGCCAATCAGCTGTTCTTGATACCGCCGCCGGTAGCTTGGGCCAAATTGCTCAGATCTGCAGCTTCCCCGTCAACTGATTGCAGGCGCGGCCAGGTACTGCACATCCGCCTCCCATTCAAATCAATAGTAGGAGGATGTGCAGTACCCAAAAGTTGACGGGGAAGCTCAAGAACTGAGCATTTCTGGATGCCTGCTGCCACCGTTGGCACTGAGAACAGCAAACTGGCAAAGTTGTCGGGTGTCAGACTCCGGACAATCAGCCATTGATGACTTGTCCTAAGAATAGCCCATCAATGTAAAAGTTTGGATAACCTCTTAAATTTTGACCAAATTCAACAAAAGAGAAAAAAACTAGACAAAAATAGCTCAAATATATTCATCAATCAAAGTCATTCATATATATTTAATCTTTAGTATACAGTATTTATTAATCTTGGTGTTACCGGTGATTTTTCTAGGTGTTCTTGGTAATTTCTTTTAAATTGAAGGCGTATCCTTAGGCGGGCTTTACATGCTGCAACATCGCTAGCAATTGCTAGTGATGTCGAGCGCGATAGCACCCGCCCCGTCGTACATGCGATATCTGGTGCTTGCTGCCGTAACGAACATTATCGCTACGGCAGCTTCACACGCGCATACCTGGTCAGCGACGTCACTAAGCAGCCGGCCAATAGAAGCGGAGGGGCGGAGATGAGTGTGACATAACATCCCGCCCACCTTCTCCCTTCCGCATTGACGGTGGACGCAGGTAAGGAGATGTTTGTCGTTCCTGCGGTTTCACACACAGCGATGTGTGGTGCTGCAGGAATGACAAACAACATCATATCTGCAGCAGTAACGACATTAAGGAAATGAACAACGTGACACAGATCAGCGATTTTTTACGCTTTTGTACCTAGGATTTACACATTTGATGTCGCTACCGGCGCCGGATGTGCATCATCAACGACGTGACCCCGACGATATATCGGTAGCGATGTCGAAACGTGTAAAGCCCGCCTTAGAATAGGTCATCAATGTCTGATCGACCAGGGTCTGACACTCGGCACCCTCGCCAATCAGCTGTTCTTGATACCGCCGCCGGTAGCTTGGGCCAAATTGCTCAGATCTGCAGCTTCCCCGTCAACTGATTGCAGGCGCGGCCAGGTACTGCACATCCGCCTCCCATTCAAATCAATAGTAGGAGGATGTGCAGTACCCAAAAGTTGACGGGGAAGCTCAAGAACTGAGCATTTCTGGATGCCTGCTGCCACCGTTGGCACTGAGAACAGCAAACTGGCAAAGTTGTCGGGTGTCAGACTCCGGACAATCAGCCATTGATGACTTGTCCTAAGAATAGCCCATCAATGTAAAAGTTTGGATAACCTCTTAAATTTTGACCAAATTCAACAAAAGAGAAAAAAACTAGACAAAAATAGCTCAAATATATTCATCAATCAAAGTCATTCATATATATTTAATCTTTAGTATACAGTATTTATTAATCTTGGTGTTACCGGTGATTTTTCTAGGTGTTCTTGGTAATTTCTTGGCAAAATCATGCAGTATTTTGGTGGGTTGAACAAGCATAAGTATTCACCAGACACATACAACACTAATCTCTGTAAAGGAATAAGCTTGGACTGGTATCAGTCAGAAATGAGCAGATTGTTCAAATTCTCTGGGACCGGCGCATTTCAAGAAATTCGACACAAAGTTGTTTCACAAGAAATCAATTTCAAATCCTGCCTAAAAACTAAGGCAGGATTCTAAATTGCATTACGTCAGAACGTCTAAGATTTTTTTTATTAATAATTTGTTGAACAATGTGGGAGAGTGTTTGTCCAAATAAACCTTTTTTTCCCTGTGTGTGATTTTTTTAACCTCCTTACTTGCTGGATTAGTAATGGGGGTGTCTGATAGACACCTCTCCATTACTAATCCCTTTGCTTGATGCCAGCTGTCAATTCACAGCTGTCATTACACAGCTGTCATCAACCTTAAAAGTATTACCATGATTGCCCCTGCACCAGTGCATTCCGGAAGAGCCGGGCAAAGCGCTAGTATTAGAGCATCTAATGAATGTGTCACTTCCAGATTGACTGCGGGCTGATTTTTTTAGGCTGGGAAAGTGCCAAATAACCATAGGTCTTCCCACCTTGATAATACCAGCCCCCAGCTATCTGCTTTACCTTGGCTGGTTATTAAAAATATGGCAGAGCCCAGACTGTTTTTTTTTAAATGATTTATTTAAATAATTTAAAAAAAAACAAAAAAAAACAGCATGGAATTC
Organism: Anomaloglossus baeobatrachus; assembly: GCF_048569485.1. Classification (NCBI taxonomy): domain Eukaryota; kingdom Metazoa; phylum Chordata; class Amphibia; order Anura; family Aromobatidae; genus Anomaloglossus; species Anomaloglossus baeobatrachus. The sequence goes on along the minus strand of NC_134354.1, from coordinate 753,390,560 downwards.
CCTCTATTTTTGACAACCAGCCAAGGTAAAGCTAACAGCTGAGGGTTGCAGCCCATAGCTGCTGCTTTGCCTGCTCTGGATATCAAAAATAGGTGGGAGCCCACGTATTTTGTATTTTTTTTATTTATTCCCTATCCATATTTGTTTGCAGGTCAACTACCCCTGTTTGTCTTCTGTTTGCAGCCCCTTAGCCCTTACTACAACCATTTTAAAGCCATTTTAAAGCACAGACGTTTGTGTTTCCGTTTACTTATATGGGATTCGGCATCCGGGGTCAAATTTGGGTCAAGTCTGGGTCCCGAACTGAATTTTTATTTACAGTTCAGCCAAACCCGGCAAACCCGAACTTCCCCGGCTCGGTTCATCCTTACTTCTGATGTCTTCTTCGTATTTCTTTATTTCTGTCCATTTGGGAACATTTCTAGAACTTTGCTCTTAATGTAGCATAAATGTACTAGGCGTTTGACATGTTTATTTCAGGCCAATCACCCGGTAATGGATTGAACCTGGCTGCAGTAATGTATGTGATATAAAATGTTATATAAAGATACATAGCTGGTGCCGAACAGCAAGGAAATCATCAGAGTAAAAGATTAATGTGACTTGACTTGGTTTAATGTTCTCTTGATGCATGTTAATCTCAATACATAATACAGGGCTGTAAGTGGGAGTTATGAGGATGCGCTTTAATGGAAGTATATACAATTTTTATAGGGTTATCTTCACATTTTATGGACTATTTTGGGCAAATGTTTTTTTCATCGCTTCCACTTATCTGAGTTAATTTAAACAAATCTGTGAAATTGTCTACAGAATTACTTTACAAGTTCTTCGATGTTGCCCAGAACTATGGAAATGTGTATAGTATAATCATCAGTCAAACACGATCTACTCAAATTTACTATATTTGCACATTGCGGAAAATTTCTGCTGCCGATTTGGTTATGAATCCGCTTGTGTTAAATGCTGATTCCAAGCAGATTTGGGAGCAGATTTCAAGCCAAATACCATGCAGATTTTGTTTGTCCGCAACGTGTGAATGGCACGTTCAAAACCTTATTTACTTGCACTGTACTATAAATTGTTGGCGATTTGATATGTGAAAAGTCTGGAACAAAACACAATAATTTTGTTGGTGCAGATTATACTCAAGGTTTTGCAAAGTTAAACCCTTCCCGCCTTGGTAATTTTTCCTTTTTCTGTTTTCGATTTTTCCTCCCCGTCTTCCAACAGCTATACATTTTTTATTTTTTCCATCAATATAGCCTTATGACCCAACTCCACCACAGCGACCCTTTAGGTGAGTATTATAAAGTGATTTTTACGTTCTACACAGCGGCCTAGGCTCCTAAATACAGCATGTTAGAATGCTGTATATAAGAGCCCATTGGTGGTGGCAGCAGCTTATAGGGCCCAAATCTGGTGACACGTTCCCTTTAAAGGCCGCTTTACACGCTGCAACATCGCTAGCGATAGCACCTGCCCCCGTCGTTCGTGCGTCACGGGCAAATCGCTATCCGTGACGAACAATATCGCCTGTACGCGTCACACCAACTTACCTTCCTAACGACGTCACTGTGGCCGGCGAACAACCTCTTTTTTAAGGGGGAGGTTCGTGCGGCGTCACAGCGACGTCACACTGCAGGCCACCAATAGAAACGGAGGGGCGGAGAGCAGCCGCATGAACGTCACTCCCACCTTGTTGCCGGAGGATGCAGGAACGCTGTTGTTCGTCATTCCTGGGGTGTCACACGTAGCAATGTGTGCTGCCTCAGAAACGATGAACAACCTGCGTCCCAAACGAGCAACGATATTTTGAAAATGAACAATGTGTCAGCAATCAACAATTTGGTGAGTATTTTGGATCGTTAGCGGTCGCTTGTAGGTGTCACACGCAACGACGTCGCTAACGAGGCCAGATGTGCGTCACGAATTCCGTGACCCCAGCGATATCTCGTTACCGATGTCGTTGCGTGTAAAGTGGCCTTAAGTCTAATCTTTTGACTCGAAGGGCTCAAAAACACTGGCAAAAACGTAGAAAGAATTGACATGCTGCATCTTTTTGGTCACCTCAAAGACTCAGCCAAAAAAAAAGTTGCAATGTGCGGACAGGAAAAATGAAATCTCATAGACTTTGCTGCGGAAGAAAATGCATGCAGTTTTGGGAACAAAACTGCACTCAAAAAACGTGCAAAAATGCAACATGCGCACAAGGTCTAAATCTTGCTGCTTCTCAGATGAGATAGCAAAAACCTGGTGACAGTTTTGTGTTAAGTGACCTACAAAAGATAAACTATTCAATAAAGGCTGCTTTACACCAGACAATCTACCGTGCGATAGATCGTCGGGGTCACGGTTTTTGTGACGCACATCCGGCATCGCTGGCGATGCCGGCCTGTGTGACACCTCCTAGCGACGCAGTATCGCTCACAAATCGTGAGTCGGGTACTGCTCGTTAGGTTCCATAATATCGTTTAATTTAGTTGACCATCGTTTCCGTGGTAGCACACGCCGCTCCGTGTGACACCACGGGAACGATGAGCAGCTCACCTGCCTCCCGCGGCCGCCGCCGGCTCTATGTGGAAGGAAGGAGGTGGGCGGGATGTTTACGTCCCGCTCATCTCCGCCCCTCCGCTTCTATTGGCCGGTGGCCGTGTGACGTCGCTGTGACGCCGAACGTCTCTCCCACTCCAGGAAGTGGACGTTCGCCGCCCACAGCGAGGTCGCACGAGAGGTAAGTATGTGTGACGGGGGTTACTAACTTTGTGCGACACGGGCAGCGATTTGCCCGTGATGCAAAAAGGACGGGGGCGGGTACGATCGATTGTGAAATCGCACAATCGGTCGTACCGTGTAAAGCAGCCTTAAGACTTCATAATCCAGGGATTTGTTTCAAATTTTGCATTAAACTATTTTTTGGTAGGTTTCCGAAAACTTTTCAGCCCCGACTCTGTATGCTTTATTTCCCCTTGCCGGGTCCAGCAATGAGTCTCCACTGCTGTTGGTGTTTTAAAGCACAAGTTCGGATTCCCATTGACTTATATGGAGTTGAGCATCTGGGGTCAAGTTCGGGTCCAAAACAAAACTTTTTTTAAAAGTCCGGCCGAACCCGGTGAACCCGAACATCCATGGGTTCGCTCATCACACTACACGCTATCAAGAAAACATGTCAGTAATGATAGTTTTTCTTAAGACTTCAACCCAAGCACAGATACATTACCCATAGAACAACTAGGATTTTTTTTTACTTTTTAATTTGTTGGCTCATGTATTTGAACTAGTTAAATGAAAATTTACAGCCCCCCGCTGTCCAGGATAAAAACTAGTCTGCAATCAATTCCCGTTAATGAAATTGAAGCCACGCACAATTAGAAGACACTGAAAGCCCCTGTGTGTATTTTGGAATTGATAATGAATGGAAATGTAACAGAATGCACGCGCCGTTCTCAGACATCACCATCTATGTCACAACTACCGGAAATATTTACATAATGGATGCTTCCACTCAATCACTCAAAAGGAACATACTCATTAGTGTCATCAAGAGAAATCTCCCCCGTAAATGATGGTAGGGAATAAAATAAAGGCTGATGTACTTACGTATTGTTACATTGCGGGCAGCTGACCAATGTCTATCATCAGGACATTATAAGTAATAGCTACTTTCTAAGAACTTCCAATATATCGTTTTACAGACTGTACTGTTGATACATTTATAGTTAAGGCCGCTTTACACGCAACGACATATCTAATGATATGTTGTCAGGGTCACGGAATTCGTCGTTAGCGATGTCGTTGCATGTAACAGCTCTGAATGATCAAAAATACTCACCTTATCGTTGATTGTTGACACGTTCATTTTCAAAATCACGTTGGTCGTTGTGGAAGTAGGTTGTTCATGGTTCCTGAGGCCGCACACATCGCTATGTGTGACACCCCGGGAACAATGAACAACAACTTACCTGCGTCCTCTGGCAGCGAGGTGGGCGTGTCAATAATGCGGCTGCTCTCCGCACCTCCGCTTCTATTGGACGTCTGCCGTGTGACGTCACTGTGACGCCGCATGAACCGCCCCCTTAGAAAGGAGGCCGTTCGCCGGCCACAGCGACCTCGCTCGGCAGCTAAGTCCATGTGACGGGTCCTAGAGATGTTGTGCGCCACGGGCAGCAATTTGCCCGTGACGCAACACCGACAGGGGCGGGTGCTTTCACCAGCGACATCACTAGCGATGTCGCTGCATGTAAAGCAGCCTTTAGAGAGAAAACTAGATAAATATGCTCACTGTGGTGTGGGGACGCAGCAGTGGTGGAGCGGGTCACAGGAGTCAGGGGTGGTGCTGGAGTAGGTGCTGCGGGCAGTGCGGCGGGTGTCACAGATGCTCACTGCAGATGGCAGCGCTGTAAGGCACAGAAAACATCCAGAAACTGTCGACAGTGCGGGCTTCAAAGAAATGGTGCCCCGAGTCGGCGCGTGTGCTGATTGAGTTATCGGCTCAATGACAAACCAAGGTCTCATTTGTGCATGTGCCACCTCCAGGTGCCCACATCACCAACATCTTCAGAATGACCCTTACCTCACCGCCTGCGGTGAACACCAACACAGAGCAGCGCCCGCAGCATTTCCCCTGCCTCCTGCAACCCCTCTACAACCCCACACCCCTCCCCTGGTAAGCTACATTCGGATTATAAGACGCACCCCTCATTTTCCTGCCAAATTTTTGGGAGGAAAATTTAATCTTATGATAACCCCAAAAATATAGTATTTATTTCAAACAACTCAAAATATACAAAAATACAATTCTGATATTTTAAAAAATATATCAGTGACCAATATAATAATATAGCTGCCTTTCTTCTCAATTAAAGGCGTAAGCTCCATCCATGGAGTCTGTCAGCTTTTTCAACTGCTGTTTATCAACTTTTTAAGCAGCACCAACTGGAACATCCAAGACACTAATCAGAGAGGTGACGGTTCTCCTTTAGCATACATTTCTTATGTAAGAAGGTCCACACGTTCTCTAGAGATTCGGTCCACTGAGGAAGCAACCCTGTCATTATTCTTCCATCTTTAAGACCTTTATTGGCAGCCAAGAAGTGATAACGTTTGATGCTGAGATGGAGCACCATCCTGCAAAAAAATTATGGTTTTGTTGAAAGACACAAACTTTTTCCTCCACCACTGGTTGAAGAAAGTGTCCGCCACAAAAGGGCAGTAGGTTTGGAAGTTGGTTTTGAGTTCATCTTCATCTTTAAAAGGTCCAACTAGCTCATCTTTAATAATCCCAACCCATAGCAGGGCCCCTCTTCCACTTGGTGTCTGAGTGTAATTGTAATGCCGGCGTCACACGGTACGATATATCGATCGATATATCGATCGTTTGATATATTGTAGCGTGTGACAGCTAAGAGCGACGGTGAACGAGCAAAAATACTCACCTTATCGTTGCTCGTTGACACGTCGCTCATTTTCAAAAAGTCATGACGTTGGCATAGTGGAGTCCTGGTGACCCCTTAACTGCTACCATACCCCCTAATACTTAACCCCTTATTGAAATGACCACAGACACATAGTTGGATAAAATGGCCACAGCAGCCTTTTATTTAACATAACTTATAAAAAACATTTATAAAACAGGGGGTTGTGGTCCTCGAAGCTCAAACAATCTGGTGATCACCCAATACTCCAATCCTACCTTCCCCCTCAAACCCCATTACTCCCAGCCGCAACCACAAACTCGGGAGCACCAAACAAATATGAGGGGAAAGGGTTAAACCACCAAACCGGGAACCGACCCCACCAAGCCGATGTTCCCCCCATGATCACCAGACCACTCCCCAAACCAGTAATTAACGGGGGGGATTCCACCTCCATTGGGACCCCCCAATCCAATTTTCACCAACTTCGAGGACCCCACCCCCACCACCCCTGCCACTATGACCCAGACAAACAAAACAAAATAAAACAAAACAAAACAAAAGGGGAGGGTGGGCGGGACAACCACTTCAGCTGCAGCCGCAGCAATGCCTGGCTTTTCCCCGCTCCCAACCTAACGGTCCCTAAACCCCCACCCCTTTTCCCTCTTCACCCTATCCCCCCTAGCCACGTCATGCCGGCCTCCACCTACCCCCTGGGGAGGGGGTGGAGGTTCCAGCCGGGCACTTGACGTTGGCATAGTGGAGTCCTGGTGACCCCTTAACTGCTACCATACCCCCTAATACTTAACCCCTTATTGAAATGACCACAGACACATAGTTGGATAAAATGGCCACAGCAGCCTTTTATTTAACATAACTTATAAAAAACATTTATAAAACAGGGGGTTGTGGTCCTCGAAGCTCAAACAATCTGGTGATCACCCAATACTCCAATCCTACCTTCCCCCTCAAACCCCATTACTCCCAGCCGCAACCACAAACTCGGGAGCACCAAACAAATATGAGGGGAAAGGGTTAAACCACCAAACCGGGAACCGACCCCACCAAGCCGATGTTCCCCCCATGATCACCAGACCACTCCCCAAACCAGTAATTAACGGGGGGATTCCACCTCCATTGGGACCCCCCAATCCAATTTTCACCAACTTCGAGGACCCCACCCCCACCACCACAACGAGAGCGTTTTGACCCCCTCAAACGCTCGAGACCCCCCCTCTACCGGGCAATGCCATGGCCCGCTCAATACCCTCCTGAATTCCCAAAGACCACAAATCTGTCCCCACTGCATTCAGGTGAACCCCATCTGCCAACCAGTAATCCTGATCCACCGCCTCCAACTCAAAATGACGGACCGCCACCCCCCCATTCCTCACTACAAAACCCGAAATGGCCCGATTGATTTTTATACGGGTCTTATTCAGCCTTTCAACTGACCGAGCCCTACGCCATGTCCGCCTTGGGACAATCTCTGACCAGACCGTCCGAAGTCCTGGTACAGCCACCCACAGCCGAAGCAAATCATGTTTTATATCCCTAATCAACTCCCGGCCCGCCACCATTCCCACATCATTCCCCCCAACGTGCAGGACCAGAATATCCGGCGCCCGGTCCAATCGCATTGCCCTGTGCACCTCGGGCAACACCCGCATCCACCGCATGCCCCGGATACCCAACCACCGGAGTACCGCCACATTTCGTGCAAAGCCCAGCTGACGACCCTCCGATCGGATGTCTGCCCGGATCGCTGCCCAGTGCACAAAGGAGTGGCCCAATATCCAGACCAAAAGGGAAAAGTCCCCTGCAAAGGAAGACAACAAAAACATTACAGTACCATACCATAACACAACAAATCCAAAACTCCCCACCTCATAAGCCATGCTAAGGGCGCACATAACTCAAATATCTCCTGGATTCCCACCGACCTATCCTCCGTACTATCTCCGGACTCAACCCGCACACAGCCGCCTCAGTTGCCGCTCCAATCCTAAAAGAATGAGGCGCATAACAACCGGGATCCAAGCCAAGACCTTCCACACACCTCCGGAAAACTGCCCGAAACTGATAATTCGACAAGAAAGAACCATCCTCATGACAAAGCAACGGCCCATCTTCCCGCGGTCGCAACCCCCGAAACTCCCGCAAACACCGCACCGGACACATTGCCGATTCCGCCACCATCCCCAGTAACACCCGCCGTCCTCTGCCGGATTGATCCGTCTTGGACCTCCGGAGCCAAAATTCCACGCTGGTGTCAAATAAAAGAACATCTCGCGCCTGAATCCCCCCGGAACCTTGCCGACTAACCGCCACCAATTCCCCAATCCGGAGCGCCCCGAAAAACGCAAACGAAAACGCCAGCCGAAACAAAATAACCTCAAAAACAGACGAACACACCGCACTCAGGTGGGCCCCCAATCGCTCCAAGAGAGCAAAAGACACTGGCCTCCTTCTATCCCCACAACTCTGCCCCCGGCGAAACCCCCTCAACGCCTGCCGCACCAAAAAGTTTTTTGTCAAATCCGGCCTATTCCGCAACTTAAACCCAAAGGCCAGGCCCGCCACCACCCGACCCACCTTCGCCTGGGACCAACCCCATGCCGACCACCGCCCAATCCACAAGAGTAACACGCCTACCTGATCCTCCACCGACCGAATCAAACCAAAAGACTGCACCCAAAACTCCCATTGCTGCCACGCCTGCTGATAAGCCGTCCAGGTCGCCTCAGCCAACGATCCTCTGATCAAATGTCCAACTGCCCTCATACCACACTCCAAAGTTCGGGAGGGCACTGCAATCCCACGGCCATCGCCCCCGGCGCCAATTCCCTGAAGCGATCCCACTGGAAACGAGAGAGAGCATCAGCAATAGAGTTCAACACCCCCGGCACATGCGACGCAGACACACAAGCATTGATAGACAAACAGGCCAGCACTAATCTCCGCAAAACTTTAATCACCGGAGGGGAATTGGCCGAGATATTGTTAATTGCTAACACGACCCCCATGTTATCACAGTAAAACCGCACCCGCCTGTTCCGAAAATGCTCCTGCCACAGAGTCACTGCCACCAAAATAGGAAAGATTTCCAACAGCACCAAATTCTTCACCAGCCCTGCCGACCGCCAAACCTCCGGCCATCCCTCTGCACACCACTCTCCTCCAAAATAAGCCCCAAAACCCTGACCCCCAGATGCATCAGTAAACAAGTCCAACTCCGAATTACCCACTAGAGGCTCCATGAAGAGGGACCGCCCGTTATAGTCCGCCAAAAAACGCCCCCACACCTCTAAATCCGCCTTGACGTCGGCCGACAGACGCACAAAATGATGAGGCACTAGCACCCCCGCAGTGGCCATCGCAAGCCGCCGTGAAAAAATCCGCCCCATCGGCATCACCCGACACGCAAAATTGAGTCTGCCCAGCAACGATTGCACCTCCCTCAGGGAAAGCTTTTTGACCCTCAGTGCCCTCGCTACCTGCTCCCTGAGAGCGACCACCTTATCCGCCGGTAACCGAAACTCCCACTTGTCCGAATCAATAACAATGCCAAGAAAAGAAATACATGTCCCCGGACCCTCTGTCTTCCCCGGCGCCAACGGGACTCCAAAACGCTGAGCTACCCACTCGATCGTTGCAAGCAAACTCTGGCAAACCCCCGCATCCCCTGGACCAACACAGAAAAAATCGTCTAAATAGTGAATAACAGACTGCAAACCCGAAACATCCCTAACCACCCACTCCAAAAAGGAACTAAATGCCTCAAACAATGAACAGGACAACGAGCATCCCATGGGCAGGCATCTGTCAACAAAATAATTCCCTTCCCAAAAACAGCCGAGCAAGCGGACACTGTCCGGATGAACCGGCAACAACCGAAATGCGGATTCAATGTCCGTCTTAGCCATCAGAGCCCCCCGTCCACACCGCCGCACCCAGGCCGCCGCTTCATCAAACGACGTATACACCACCGAGCATAGCTCAGGATCTATACCATCATTCACCAATCCCCCCCCCCCGCGGGTAAGATAAGTGGTGAATCAGCCGAAACTTATTCGCCTCCTTCTTCGGCACCACCCCCAACGGTGAAACCACCAGATCCGGAAAAGGCGGGGACCGAAACGGCCCCGCCATACGCCCCAAAGACACCTCTTTTTCCAACTTCTCCCGTACCACCTCCGGATGCTGGCTTGCCGACTGTAAATTCTTAAAACACCCCTGCCCCGGACCTGCTCCCGAAGGAATGCGAAAACCGAATTGAAAACCCTTCGCTAGCAACTCTGCCTCCTCCCTCCTAGGAAACCTATTTAGGTAAGGGAGCATCTCTCGAAGCTTCACTGGAGTCTCCCCCTTTTGAATTACCAGGCCCCCCCTTGACCCTGCTACGTCGGAAACACTTTGACGCCCCGTGATTGGTGCCGCTACAGTGTGAGCAGTGGTGTTTAAACTTACACTGCTCCCCAAACTTGCACTGGCCCTCATTGAAGAGCCAGCAAAGTCCTGATTTCTGCGATCCCTGTTGACCTCCGGCTCCCCCGCCGGCCTGCTGGCCGTACCGCCCCCCAGCCTGGCCGGAAGCCCCGGCCGCCCCTGGAAAGGATTGCCCATACCGAGTCGGTGCCATGACCCGCAACCAGAGCCCAATATCCTTCTGGTCCCATCTTATGGATGGCCGAATGGCTTTCCGCTGACGAAACTGTTCGTCGTACCGCAACCAGGCCTGCCCCCCATACACCCTATAAGCTTCCCCTATAGAATCCAAATAGCAGAAAAGGTGCGAACAGTTGTCCGGCGCCTTTTCCCCTATTACACTGGCTAAAATTGCAAACGCTTGCAGCCAGTTTGTGAACGTCTGAGGGATCAACCGCCACCGCCGCTTCTCCTCATCCTCTTTTTTGTTGTCGTCTTTTTTGGGCTTGTCCAAATTAAATTTCTCTAACGGCAACAAAGAGAAGATTTCCACATAATCATCCCTCCAAATTTTTTCCCTAACTTCCTTCTTTAAATGCGAGCCCAGCGGCCCCTCAAAACACACATAAACCTCCCCCCTTGCCTTATCATCCAAATGAATCCGATCCTTGTCTTTTTCCGTCTGCACAGAAACCGACACTGGATCGGACCCCCGCCGTACCTCCTCCGCACTCGCCGCCGCCACCCCCACACCCGGGACCCCGGATCCCACCCACGCCGACGCACAACTTCCGACACTCCCGCTCCCCTCCAGCCGCGCCAACAACTGCCTTACTTCCGACAAAACCTCCACAACCCCTAGTGACCCCGGCGGCGCCGCCTGCCCCTGAGCCGTCCCAGCCCCAGCCGGACCCACTGCACTACCTAACACATCATTAGTCAAAGAAGACAAACAAGACACAGAGCTGTACTCACCAAGCTGCGCAGGAGCTGTGATCCCGCCAGCCGTCACTCCAGAATCCTGCCGTCCAGCCGTCACTGGCCCCGTGTCCCTCTCCTGTCTGACGTCCTCCACTGGTCCGATCGGCGAAGGGAACCTCGGATCGGTCGGTCCCGAGCCCAATCCAGGTGGTCCACGCACCGCCGCTCCTGGATCCCGACCACCAGGCTGCTGTTGAGACCCAGAGCAGTCCTGCCCTGGCCCGCCGACCTCCTGCCAGGGATCCCGCCGTCCGTCCTGCGTGTCCCGTGCCGACCAGCCAGGCCGCCCGACCGGAACATCGCCAGTGCGGCCCGCCGCAGCCTCCAGGTCCTCCTGACGCCAGGTAGCAGCAGGCCCCTCCCCCCTATCGGGCCGAGGCCTGCTAACCACCGCCGACCTCAGCCGCGGACGTGAATTCCTCCCGGCCCGGAGGGGGCTCCCAAGGCTGGACACCCCCCCCACCGCCGGAGGGTCCCTAATGGGGCCTCTCCGCTGCCGCTGAGGCCCCGCAGGCACTGCACTGGGCAGCCCCGACTCTAACCGCGGCCTGCGAGCAGGCCGCGCCTGCCCTGTGGCCCGCCCGGAACCGCCGGGAGAGAGACGCTCCGGAGGCCTGGACCGACGGCATGGCCGCTCCCTGATAGCCGGAGAGACCTCCGCGGCCGGCCCCGGAGCCCCCCCCGACCGCCGACCGCAACGAGCGGGCCGCGCCTGCGGCCTGGCCGGGGGAGCCGCACCCGACACCACGCCACCAGCCAGCACTGACCGCAGCTGCTCCTCCAGCCAGCCGGATGGATGGCGCCGGGCCGCCCCCCGCAGCTCCTCCAACAGACCGTCCATGGTAGGTGAAACGGTTTTTTTTTTTTTTTTTTTTTTTTTTTTTTTTGACAGCAGTGTCTGTGACGCCAGACAACCACTTCAGCTGCAGCCGCAGCAATGCCTGGCTTTTCCCCGCTCCCAACCTAACGGTCCCTAAACCCCCACCCCTTTTCCCTCTTCACCCTATCCCCCCTAGCCACGTCATGCCGGCCTCCACCTACCCCCTGGGGAGGGGGTGGAGGTTCCAGCCGGGCACTTTTCTTCTTCTGTGCGCAGGTTGTTCATCGTTCCCAGGGCAGCACACATCGCTACGTGTGACACCCCGGGAACGATGAACACAGCTTACCTGTGTCCCGCCGGCAATGCGGAAGGAAAAAGGTGGGCGGGATGTTTACGTCCCGCTCATCTCCGCCCATCCGCTTCTATTGGCCGGCCGCTGTGTGACGTCGCTGTGACGCCGAACGTCCCTATTCCTTCAGGAAGAGGATGTTTGCCGCCCACAGCGAGGTCGTCCGGGAGGTAAGTGCATGTGACAGGGGGTTAAGGACTTTGTGCGACACGGGCAACTAATTGCCCGTGACGCACAAACGACGGGAACGGGTGCGATCGCTCATGCGATCGCACGATAGATCGTACCGTGTGACGCCGGCATTAGTCTGTGCCCGTTAGTAATACAGCCATGGCCCATCCATCTGCTCCATCAACATTCACTCTCATCTCATTAGTCCATAAAGCCTGTGAAAAATTGTTATTCAGATATTTCTTGGCCCTATTCTTGTTCAGTGGTAGTTGGGCGCAGCCAAGTGTCAGAGCACTGAACACCTTGTACTTTTGTGCCTTGCTCAGTGGTGATTGGTTTCAGCCTCCTCACCTCAGTCGTATCTCTAAGCACTGAACATCTCGTACTCCTGGGCCTTGCTCAGTGGTGGTTGGGTTCAGCCTCCTTAGCTTGGCCATCTCTCAGAGCACTGAACACCTTGTACTTCTGTGTCTTGCTTACTGGTGGTCAGGTTCAGCCTTCTCACCTCGGCCATGTTTCTGAGCACTGAACACCTTGTACTTCTGTGATTTGTTCAGTGGTGGTCGGGTACAGCCTTCTTACCTTGGCCATGCCTCGGAGCACTGGACACCTTGTACCTCTGTTTCCTGCTCATTGTCAGTCGGGGTCAGCCACCTCACCTCGGCTATGTCTCTGAGCACTGAACACCTTATACTTCTATTTCTTGCTCAGTGGTGGTCAACTTCAGCCTCCTCACCTCAGACGTCTCTGAGCACTGAACACCTTGAACCTCTGTTTCTTGCTCAGTGGTGGTCGATTTCAGCCTCCTCATCCCAGCCGTGTCTCTGAGCATTGAATATCTTGTGCCTCTGTATTGTGCTCAGTGGTGGTTTCAGCCTCCTCACCTCAGCCGTTTCTCTGAGCTCTGTTTCCAAAGAGCTTTACTGAAATTTTTACATGAAAAAACAAACATCTTACTTAGGATAGAGTGGGGAAGGGAGGGGGAGAAGGAAAGAAAGCTTGAAGATCGCCTTTATTCAAGATAGTAGTGGCGGGAAGGACAAGGAAGGAGTAAAGAAGGTTAGATGTGGGAATGGAAGGAGGGGAGGGAGAACAGATTAATCTATACAATCTCAGGCCTGCAACACACATCTGTGCCTCCGGTACGTGTTTGGTACGTATTTTCACGTATCGGAGACAAGGAGACACGTTGACCAATGTTGCCCTATGGTAGATGGCACATACACGTAAAATCACACGGAACGTGTGTCCGTGTAGTTAGTACGTGTGTGTGTTTTCCCACACGGCCGACATGTCCATTTTTGGCGGTCAGCACGCAGGCATGGAACCGCTAAAGTCTATGGGTCCATGCCTGCACGGACGGGACACGTAGCATGTCAGTGTTCAGCACGTACCGTCCGTGTGCGTTTTTAAACGAGTGATATCAGGTTTTGTTTTTTTTTTGTTAAATGTCAGTCTACTTACCTTTTTTTCTGCTGTTCTCAGTCATCATCCCTTTGGCGCTTGGTCTGTATCTTCCCCTGTCGCATACTCACCGATCCCCGATCATCAGCGCGGCGAAGAACAGCTGTGCCAAAGATACGCGGCTTCAATTAATTTGAAAAAGCCGGCCGCTCATTAATCAATCTACTATTCCCTGCTTCCCCCGCCCACAGGAGCCTATGATTGGTTGCAGTTAGACACGCCCACACGCTGAGTGACAGTTGTCTCACTGCAACCAATTACAGCCGCCGGTGGGCGGGTATATACTGTGCAGTAAAATAGAATTAATTAATTAATTAAAAAAAAAACAACGTGCGGTCCCCCCTAATTTTGATACCAGCCAGGGTAAAGCCATACGGCTGAAGGCTGGTATTCTCAGGATGGGGAGCTCCACTTTATGGGGAGATCCGCAGCCTAAAAATAACAGCCAGCAACCGCCCAGAATTGCCGCATCCATTAGATACGATAGTTCTGGAACTCTACCCGGCTCTTCCCGATTTGCCCTGGTGCGTTGGCAATCGGGGTAATAAGAAGTTAATGGCAGCAACCCATAGCTGCCACTAAGTCCTAGATTATTCATTGCAGGCGTCTATGAGACACCCCCAATGATTAACCTGTATTTTAAAGTTAATAAACACACCCAACGAAAAATCCTTTATTTGCAATAAAAAACACTAACAAATACCCTCGTTCACCAATTTATTAAGCCCAAAAACCCATCCATGTCTGGCGTAATCCCCGGGATTCCCACGTCACTTCCAGCTCTGCTACATGAAGGTGACGGAGCTGCAGAAGAACACTGCCGCTCCTGTCAGCTCCACGCAGCAACTGAGGTGAGTAGCGCGATCAGCGATGATGTCACTCAGGTTACTCGCGGCCACCGCTGGATCCTCCAACTGTAACTGCAAGTGGCCCGAGTGACAACGATGAAGTCACAGGTGAGTTGCGGTCTCAGGGGGAGGACTCCAGCTGGCCGCGGGTAGCCTGAGTGATGGCAGCGCTAATCGCGCTGCTCACTTCAGTCACTCACGGTATTAGCGGTCACCGGTGAGTCCTTCACGGGTGACCGCTAATCAGTACATGACACCCAGCACAGCCGCGGTATGACAATGAAGTCAGGTGAAGTTCACCCGAGTTCATTCTCATTGCGCAACTCTGTCTGCTGTCAGCCGACATGTATCAACGACATTGAGCATCACACACGGATCATTCCACACGGACATTACATAGTACGCAGACACAGCCATTCCACACGCTCACGGCTAGCATACGCCATCACACATATGTCATACGTACCGGAGAAACGCCCATAAAAAACAGAACACGGACTCGAAAAACGGAACATGAGACACGTACGTTTTTTATGCGGAAGTGTGTTTTAGGCCTCAATAAGTATATTATTACAATTTTTCATAAGATAGTATAAATTAATTGATTAATTGAGTCAAAACATTCTCTGAGCTCTGAATACATTGTACTTCTGTGTCTTGCTCAGTGGTGGTCTGTTTCAGCCTCCTCACCTTGGCCGTAAACTGAATACCTTGTACTTCTGGCCTCCAAGGAGGTTGCAGTTCTGGAATATGACAGCACTGGAGGACAATGGCTTTCCAATCGCTTTTTGATTGATTCTTCTCAGATCTTTGGCTGGTAATGTCGTATTTTTTTCTCAACGCATTTTTTGCAATCTGTTGACTGTTTGCGACAAAACATTTGATGGTTCTGTGATCATCACAATCTCAGCAATATCAAGAGCACTGCTCCCACTGCAAGACCTGTAACAAATTTTGCCTTTTCAGAGATGTGCTTCATCCAATGAGCATTCAGGTGTGCACATCTTATGCCGGTGTCCCACTTGCGATTACTGCGCATATATCTCGCGCGTGTTTCACAGTGCAACACCTGTCACAGACTCACACGCTGCTCACAGGAGCGGGTCGGCTGCATAGAGATGCATGCAATCGATTCGCTCATGTGATTAGTGTGTGAGTCTGTGACGGGAGTTGCACTGTGAAACACGCGCGAGATATACGCGCAGTAATCGCAAGTGGGACACCGGCCTTAAGGCCGCTTTACACGCTACGATTTATCTGACGATATGTCGTCGGGGTCACGGTTTTCTTACATCATCGTTAGCGACGTCGTTGCGTGTGACACCTACGTGCGACTCCGAACGATCGCAAATAGCGTGGAAAATCGTTGATCGTTGACACGCCGTTCAGTTTCAAAATATTGTTCGTCGTTTGGAACGCAGCAGACATATTGCTACGTTTGACACCCTGCCACCGACGAACAACATCCACACGACCGCATTGGTCAAACAATATATCGCTGAACGATGTTGCGTCGTTAGTGAGATGTGTACGTGTGACCGCTAATAAACGACCTATGTGCGATCTCAGCAAATTGTATCAATAATCTGGGCGTGTCACATCGCTAACGAGATCGTTGTGTGTAAAGCAGCCTTTAGAATGAGAAAATCTGCATAAAAATTATGAAATGGTCAAATTAGTCACTATAGATTGATAGATAGATAGAGGGTTAGATAGATAGATAGATAGAGGGTTAGATAGATAGATAGATAGAGGGATAGATAGATTTATAGAGGGATAGATAGATAGATAGATGGATAGATAGATAGAGGGATAGATAGATAGATTTATAGAGGGATAGATAGATAGATAGATAGATGGATAGATAGATAGATAGATAGATAGATAGATAGAGGGATAGATAGATAGATAGATAGATGGATGGATGGATAGATAGATAGATAGAGGGATAGATAGATAGATAGATAGATAGATAGATAGATAGATAGAGGGATAGATAGATAGATAGAGGGATAGATAGATAGATAGATAGATAGATAGATAGATGAATAGATGGATAGATGGATGGATGGATGGATGAATGGATAGATGGATAGATAGATGGATAGATGGATAGATGGATAGATGGATAGATGGATAGATGGATAGATAGATGGATAGATGGATAGATGGATAGATGGATAGATGGATAGATGGATAGATGGATGGATGGATGGATGGATGGATGGATGGAGAGATAGATAGATAGATGGATGGAGAGATGGATAGATAGATGGATGGAGAGATAGATAGATAGATAGATGGATGGAGAGATAGATAGATAGATAGATAGATGGATGGAGAGATAGATAGATAGATAGATAGATAGATAGATGGATGGAGAGATAGATAGATAGATAGATGGATGGAGAGATAGATAGATAGATGGATGGAGAGATAGATAGATAGATAGAGGGATAGATGATAGATAGATAGATAGATAGATAGATAGAGGGATAGATAGATAGATAGATAGATGGATGGAGAGATAGATAGATGGATAGATAGAGGGATAGATGATAGATAGATAGATAGATAGATACAATTGGAGACTACAGATCCTTCCATAGAATGAATCGTCAGGATTCCGTGGTGTCTGGATATTCTAGATCTGCTCTTTTTCCCATTTCTTTTTTGGCATTTGTGTCATTACCATGAAACATTTACCGCTCTATCCATTATGCATACCTCCCATCCCCGTGCTCCCGTCGCAGCTTCTCATTTTTCTCATCAGATTAGTTAATTTTATTTTTTTTTAATTCATGAGATACTCCGTATACAAGTTCCCCAGTGAGCCCTGATACAAATTAACTCAAATAACGAGGTCTCTTTTGCCCTAATTTAAATAATCAGGTGTTTAATATTTGATGTTCGATGATATTGTACATATTATATATCATTATAGTCGTGTTGTACAGATCTCTATAGCTGCATATGGTTGCTGTGTGTGGGGAAAGTGAAGAGAGGAGATTAATTTGCCCTTAATATCCTGTAATAGATCTCATCAAGTCTACCCTTGTAAATTAAAGCTAACCAGGAACTTAGCTGATTGGGTCAGAAACTGTCAGTCACCTGGAAACCGAACAGTAGAAAGGGCTATTATCAGCAGGACGGGATTGTGCTGTTATTTCTGAAGACAGTGACTTGTTCCTTTATGTACTTTACTTTGCAATTGCTGATAACTTAAGAAGCCCTTAGTAAGATGTTAATACTAATGTGAGAGGTTTAACAGCAGAATATGAATATTAGCAGCAGAAGAGGATTGTGTTGATCTTGTAACAGACAGTGACCTATGTCTCATTTTTCCATAGTTGTTCCTAAATATTTAAGAAACCTTCAGTGAAACAATATTATTTCTGCATGAAGCTTGGCAGTGAAGTAGAAATATTAAAAGCAAGAGGAGAAGATTGTGTTGACCTTGTAGCAGACAGTGACCTATGTCTCATTTTTGCATAGTTATTACTAAATACTTAAGAAACCTTCAGTGAAAAGCTAATATTTCTGTATTAAGCTTCGCAGTGAAGGAGAAATATTACCAGCAGCAGGAGAGGATTGTGTTGAGCTTGTAACAGACAGTGACCTATTTCTCATTTGTACGTAGTTATTAATAAATACTTAAGAAACCTTCAGTGAAAAGCTATTATTTCTGCAAGAAGCTTGGCAGTAAAGTAGAATATTACCAGCCACAAGAGAAGATTGTGTTGATCTTGTAACAGACAGTGACCTATGTCTCATTTGTATGTAGTTATTAATAAATACTTAAGAAACCTTCAGTGAAAAGCTATTATTTCTGCAAGAAGCTTGGCAGTAAAGTAGAATATTACCAGCCACAAGAGAAGATTGTGTTGATCTTGTAACAGACAGTGACCTATTTCTCATTTGTACGTAGTTATTACTAAATACTTAAGAAACCTTCAGTGAAAAGCTATTATTTCTGCAAGAAGCTTGGCAGTAAAGTAGAATATTACCAGCCACAAGAGAAGATTGTGTTGATCTTGTAACAGACAGTGACCTGTGTCTTATTTTTACATAGTTATTACTAAATACTTCAGAAGCCTTTAATGAAAAGCTATTCTTTCTGCATTAAGCTTGGACGTAAAGTGGAATATTACCAGCAACAAGATTATATTGTGTTGATCTTGTAACAGACAGTGACCTATGTCTCATTTTTACATATTTATTACTAAATACTTAAGAAACCTTCAGTGAGAAGCTATTATTTCTGTATTAAGCTTCACAGTGAAGTAGAATATTACCAGCGACAGGAGGAGATTGTGTTGATCTTGTAACATACAGTGACCTGAGTCTTATTTTTACATAGTTATTACTAAATATTTAAGAAACCTTCTGTGAAAAGCTATTCTTTCTGCAGGAAGCTTGGCAGTGAAGTAGAAATATTAAAAGCAAGAGGAGAAGATTGTGTTGATCTTGTAGCAGACAGTAACCTGTGTCTCACTTTTACATATTTATTACTAAATATTACTAAATATTTATTACTAAATACTTAAGAAACCTTCAGTAAAGAGCTAATATTTCTGTATTAAGCTTCGCAGTGAAGTAGAATATTACCAGCAACAGGAGGAGATTGTGTTGATCTTGTAACAGACAGTGACCTGAGTCTTATTTTTACATAGTTATTACTAAATATTTAAGAAACCTTCTGTGAAAAGCGATTCTTTCTGCATTAAGCTTGGCAGTGAAGTAGAAATATTACCAGCAGCAGAAGAGGATTGTGTTGATCTTGTAACACACAGTGACCTATGTCTCATTTTTACGTAGTTTTTACTAAATATTTAAGAGACCTTCAGTGAAAAGCTATACATCCTGCATGAAGCTTGTCAGTGAAGTAGAAATATTACCAGCAGCAGGAGAGGAGTGTGTTGATTTTGTAGCAGACAGGGACCTGTGTCTTATTTTTACATAGTTATTACTAAATAATTAAGAAACCTTCAATGAAAAGCTATTCTTTCAGCAGGAAGCTTGGCAGTAAAGTAGAATATTACCATCAACAAGAGAAGATTGTTTTGATCTTGTAACAGACAGTGACCTGTGTCTTATTTTTACATAGTTATTACTAAATACTTAAGAAATCTTCTGTGAAAAGCTCTTGTTTCTCTATGAAGCTTGGCAGCTTCATATAATATATTATAGCAGAATATAATATTATAGCAGAATATTAACAGCAGCAGAAGAGGATTACGTTGATCTTGTAACAGAAAGTGACCTGTGTCTCATTTTTATATAGTTATTACTAAATACTTAAGAAGCCTTTAATGAAAAGCTATTCTTTCTGCATGAAGCTTGGCAGTAAAGTGGAATATTACCAGCAACAAGATTAGATTGTGTTGATCTTGTAACAGACAGTGACCTATGACTCATTTTTACATAATTATTACTAAATACTTAAGAAACCTTCAGTGAGAAGCTATTATTTCTGTATTAAGCTTCGCAGTGAAGTAGAATATTACCAGCGACAGGAGGAGATTGTGTTGATCTTGTAACAGACAGTGACCTATGTGTCATTTTTACGTAGTTATTACTAAATTCTTAAGAAACCTTCAGTGAGAAAGCTATTCTTTCTGCATGAAGCTTGGCAGTGAAGTAGAAATATTACCAGCGACAGAAGTTTGTGTTGATCTTGTAAGAGCAGTGACTTGCTCACCTTATTTATAGATTCACTGCTGATTATTTCAGATATTCTTAGTGATATGCTATTATGACCTTGAGAAGTTGAATAGGAATATCAACAGCAGTAGGAGAGGATTATGTTGACTTTGTAGGAGACGTTAACTCTATGTCATGTTTATACTGTATATGTTTTGCCAATTATTTCAGAATACCTTAATGATAAGTTATTTTCACGGTGGGAAGTTGTACAGCAGAATATAAATATTACCAGCAGCAGGAGAGGATTTTGTTGATCTTGTAAAAGGCAGTGACCTGTTCTTAATATATATAAATAAACTGCCGATTACTTCCGAACCTATTAAATATAAACTACTGTATTATTATCCTGTGAGGATAAATAGCAAAATATAAATAATAAGAGAAGTAGGAGAGGACTATGTTGATTTTGTAGGAGAGAGTAACCTATATTTCATGATTAAAAATGTTTTGCAAACTGCAACAGAAACCCTTAAGGGTGCTTTACACGCTGCGACATCACTAGCAATTGCTAGCGATGTTGCGTACGATATCACCCGCCCCCGTCGTGTGTGCAATATTGTGTGATTGCTGCCGTAGCGAACATTATCGCCACGGCAGCGTCACACGCACATACCTGGTCAGTGACGTCGCTCTGGCCGGTGATCCGCCTCCTTTCTAAGGGCGCGGTTCGTGCAGCGTCATAGCAACGTCACTCGGCAGCCATCCAATAGCAGAGGAGGGGCGGAGATGAGCGGCTGGAAAATGCCTCCCACCTCCTTCCTTCCGCATAGCTGGTGGACGCAGGTAAGGAGATGTTCGGCGCTCCTGCGGTGTCACACGGAGCGATGTGTGATGCCGCAGGAACGACGAACAACATCGCTATTAAGCAGACAACGATATTTGGTTTTTGGACGACCTCTCCAAAACCAACGATTGTTGCCACTTTTGCGATCGCTTAAGGTCGCTTGTACGTGTCACATGCTGCGATGTCGCTAACGACGCTGGATGTGCGTCACAAACACCGTGACCCCGATGATAAATCGTTAGCGATATCGCAGCGTGTAAAGCCCCCTATAATGAGAAGTTATCACTGTGGGAAGTTATACAACAGAATAGAAATATTACCAGCAGCAGGAGAGGATTGTGTTGAACTTGTAACACAGTGACCTATGTCTCATTCTTACATAGTCATTACTAAATACTTAAAAACCTTTAATGAAAAGCTAATATTTCTGAATAAAGCTTGGCAGTGAAGTCTCTTATTTTACATCCAACATCGTTGACTCCCACATCATGATCATGATACTTTTGCAAATTTCACTGGTTCAGCCCAAGAATGCGCAGAAAGCTTGGCATGAACTGAAGTGACCATATGTGACAGAGTAGCAGTAAAATGAAGGCTTGTAGTAAGGTTGTCTCCCAGTGAAAATAGATATAACAAACATTAAAAGCAGAGTTGAATATGTCATGTATCTACAATGATAATGGGATCACAACAGATTCTGATTGGGTTCCGAAATTCCCATAAAAATGGAGCTATGGTCTCGCATATCACCACCAGGGACTGATAAAGATAGCCATGTAGAGGGACTCGGCTACTTCGGGGCGTCCCATAGACAATGCAGCAGTGGGGCGCAGATATTGCACTTTTGGGTTATTTAAAGGGACACTCCAAAGCCCCATTTTTGTGATCAATAGGTGACCCAATAGTGGAACTCCCAATGATCACAAGCTATCACCTAGATAAGTACTCAATTGCATTTTTTCCAAAAGGAACTAGAATGATGGTGTGGTTGCTGGCTCTCCTGATGAAGAAGTGAGGAGCACATTGAAATGCATTAAATAGACCACATTGATACAGTTGGTTGCGCTCCTGATGAAGTGAGGAGCACATTGAAACACATTGAATAAACCAACATTGTACAGTTGCTGGCTCTCCTGATGAAAAAGTGATGAGCACATTGAAACGCGTTGAATAAATGAGACTTTATACAGTTGCTGGTTCCTCTGATGAAGAAGTAAGGAGCACTTCGGAATGCGTTGAATAAACCAGCTTTATAAAGTTGGTCCCTCCCCAATGAAGAAGTGAGGAGCACATTGAAACATGTAGAATAAAACACCTTTATACAGTTGCTAGCTCTCCTGATGAATAAGTGAGGAGAACTTTGAAACGCATTGAATAAACAACCTTAATACAGTTGGTCACACTCCTGATGAAGAAGTGAGGAGCACATTGAAACATGTTGAATAAACCAACTTTATACAATTGGTGGCTCTCCTGATGAAGAGGTGAGGAACACATCAAAACGCGTTGAATAAATGACCTTTATACACTTGCTGACTCTCCTGATGATGAATTGAGGAGCACATTGAAATGCGCAAATAAACCACCTTATACAGTTGCTTGTCCTCCTGATGAAATGAAGAGCACATTGAAACGCGTTGAATAAATGACCTTTATACAGTTGCTGGCTCACCTGATGAAGGTTTATTCAATGCATTTTGAAGTTATCCTCCCTTCTTCATCAGGAGAGCCACAAACACTTGGTGGCTCTGATGATGAAGACGTGAGAAGAACATAGAAGCGGGTTGAATAAGCCACCTTTATACAGTCTCCGGCTTTCCTAATGAAGTGATGAGCACATTGAAAACACGTTGAATAAACCAACTTTGTACAATGATGAAGAAGTGAAGAGCACATCGAAACGCGTTAAAGAAATGACCTTTATACAGTTGCTGCCTCTCCTGGTGAAGTGAGGAGCACATCGAAACGCGTTGAATAAACCACCTTTATACAGTTTCTAGGTATTAGATATTTCATCATTTCCAGTAGGCAGAGGCAACCACACCACTATTCTGGCTCCGTTGGATTTCTCTCAGCCATACGGCCCATGGTGTCTGCAGCAGCTAGTTTCAGGCTTTATTCGGAGCTGTGTGATACACAACCACACAATGTAAATGGCAATCCCACTTAAATATCACCATATTTCTCAGATAAGACCCTATTTGCGCTCATGTGTCCACTGTTTTTCCAATGGCAGAATCCCTTTAATATAATTTGTTAAAGGTGTAATTAGTAGGGACTAATAGTTTATATTTGTACAGTAGAAAACTCACACTTCATCAAGTTCATGTGATGAGAGTAGATTTGGTAATGGATTTTATTTTCTGCACAATGTCAAATGAAATCATACACACCAATGCATGTTCTTCAACACCCAGGACAGATGTAATGTACATCTAATGCATCTGCTACACTGCTCTCACAATGCTCATAATTAAAATATTTTTGTGCTAACATGTTCATTGGGATAATATCAGTAAATTGCTTTATGTTTTATCTGCGGAATCTTGAATTTTTATTATTTTTATTTAATATTATATACTAGCTTTAGCACTTGGCATTGCCCGGGATACTAACGCTCTCTGTATCTCTCCCAGTCTCTGCTGTCTCTCTCTATCTCTTTGTCTGTCTCTTTCCCTGTCTGTCTATCTGTCTCTTAACCTGTCTGTCTCTTTCCCTGTCTGTCTCTTTCCCTTTCTGTCTCTGTCTCTTTCCCTGTCTGTCTCTGTCTGCCTGTCTCTTTCCCTGGCTGCATTGTGACACATCAACATTCAATTCAAGGTTGTGGCTTTGCATTCTACTGACATTTTGGCTGCACTGTGGCTACCAGCTCCATTGACTTTAATGGAGGCAGGTTTTTGGCGATTTACTGTAAAGCCCGGGATTAAAATTTCCCCTCAAAACATAGTCTACAACATTCCCTGAGTCAAATGGAGTGTCTGTGCAAAATTTCGGGATTGTGCATGCGACGGTGCGAATTCCTTTAGCGAACATACACATATACAAACACACACTCAGCTTTATACAGTGTGTCCACCCATATCCTGTCCACCGCCATTAACTTGAGAACGGCGGCAGCTGTAGGCATAGAAGTGGTGTCTAGGTATAGTAAAGTAGCCATGCGCTATGCAATGAAACCACCTAAAGCGCCACCTGGTGGAAAACAACGGAGTTAGCATTTTTATCTCGAAAACGGAACGAGAGAGAAAAAAAGTGAATTACAAAGTTGTAGGGCATCATCAATTCAATACGAATCGACACCTTGCATACAGAAATGCTATGATTAGAACGTGTAAAACTCACAAGGCTGCGGACGTGAAGCGATACCTCATGGAGACCTTCCTACAAGTCATTGGGTATGGTGGCTGCGTGGAGTGGCCTCCACACTCACCTGACCTGACCCCATTGGACTTCTTTCTGTGAGGTCACATCAAACAGCAGGTGTATGCGACCCCTCCACCAACATTGCAGGACCTACAACAACGTATCACAGATGCTTGTGCAAACGTGTCACCTACCATATTGCACAACGTGCAGCAAGATACAGTATGCTGTGCAGAGTCCAGATGTGCATTGCAGCTGACGGGGGACACTTTCATCATGCGTGACCAGCATTAAATGTTTTGGGGGGGGGGGTCATGGGTTTCATATAATAGCATTTCTGTATGTAAGGTGTTGATTTGCATTGAATTGATGATGCTCTACAATTTTTTAATTCACTTTTTTTCTCTATCTCTGCTAACTCCGTTGTTTCGCACCAGGTGGCGCTATAGGTGGTTTCATTGCAGAGCGCATGGCTACTTTACTATACCTAGACACCACTTCTATGCCTATATCTGCTGCCGTTCTCAAGTTAATGGCGGTGGACGGGATATGAGTGGACACACTGTATAATAGATTTTATACCAGGAAATATACAATTTATTTTACTCGCTTATATGGTGTCATTAATTTCCACAGCACTTTACAGGCGTCATCATCACTGTCCCCATTGGGGCTCACAATCTACATCTCCTATAAGTATAAGTATGTCTTTGGAGTGTGGGAGAAAACCGGAGAACCCGGAGGAAACCCACGCAAACACGGGGAGAACATACAATGGGGAATTTGGTCACTTGTAGTATTTTACTTCAAAATAAAAAAATAGGTAAATATTGACAAATATTCTAAAAATGACTCTTTATAACAATGTGAAAAGATTGAATGCATCAATTTAAAACAGAAATTCTATAAAATTTCACATTCTGATAAGTCCTAGATCATCAAGGGAAACTCTCTTTGAAGGCTTTGATCTTGGACCAACGTTGCTGTCCGGAAATACTGGCCTATATGAGTGCTTCAATATATTGAGTACTTCTCAAGGATTTCTGGTACGTACTAATCTTGAAAACTAAGCAGACATTGACCTGACTGGCCCTAATATTTGGTACATATATCCTTTCCATCTTTGAAATCATTGCTTGTCCAAGATGATAAACATCACTAAAGGCCACCAAACACTTCAGATAGTGGATGGCCCACTTATTCGACTGTTTGCGGTCTCTCTTGGCATTTGTCTTAGCCAATTGTCCATGCATTTTCAAATGGGAGAATCCTATGGCAGCAGCTTGGTCTCTGAAAAAGTAAAGCGTGGTGCGTTAAAATTCAAACTAACCTACCTTTATCTGCCCCAACATCATCTGTGATGGAAAAGTCCGGACAGCAGAAGGCCTCCATATTGCATCCGCCTGTCTACAACACAGCAGATAGTCAGAAGGCAATAAAGAATAATAAAACATCACAAGTTTGCTAGGGATGATGGAATATCACAAATATTCGGCAATATTCAGCTTCGCGAATATCCGACAAATAGGTCGCCGTTATGTGAATATTCGATGTGCCATGTATGTCTATGGGAAGGCCGAAAATAGTTGCTATTCGTCAACTATTTGGGTTTCCCATAGACTTACATTGCACATCGAATATTTGCAAATAGTCGAATAGCGGAGACCTATTCAGCAAATATGGGCGTTGTCGAATATTTGAGGTATTCGATCATCCCTAAAGTTTGCCTTTCCTCGTAATTCTTATTCCTGCCGGTTAGGCATTTGTACTACAACATTGAGGGAAAACCAGGGGAGATGTTTAAGGAAGGCTTCAGTAATAAGGAAAGGGAAGAGGGGTCACTACCTTACACTCACTTGTGGCTGATCCCTACACTCGCTAACATCCCTAGGCGGGTCCCTTCCACGTGCCTAGGCCCTCACTGACCCTGAACTTGCCCTGACTAGTGATTTAAAAAAAAAATATTGGGCATCAGTAGAGCTCAGCTTTGGCAAACAATAGCAAGAGGACTGAATTACTGTAGGGAACGGGAATGGAACAGATTGACTTTGTCACATAAGCATGACAGTCCAGAAGGTTAAGTGCCATTTAGCATTCCTCCTATATTTAGACACTTATACTGACTACTGTCTGACTACTGCACAGTAAAGGACTTATTGATTTTGGACATTTCTGTTTCTTAAAAAAGATCTGCTGACAAAAACTATTCACATGCTTTCCCACTGATGAGAAATTTTGCAGGTGTTCATGTCTCCTACACTGCCCCTGCAGGAGAAACAAATAATTACAATTGGTCCTCCAAAATGAGAGTGTAATGCCTGCCTGAATCCACAGACTCAGATGGGCTGTAATGGGGAGGCTAGAGGGAAGCCACTCACTAAGCAGGACCCCTAGAACCCTGAAACCCTTTAACCCCTATACAGGGATTTGGAATTACACAGGGCCCTGGAGATCACTACCTGTGGAAGGCTGCAGTCTGAGAGAGTAGTAGTCAGGCAGGGTCAAACCAGGAATTGCGGAACAGGGACAGAATCGGCAGGCAAAGACGTAATCAGTAAACGAAGCAGAGGTCAAAATCCGGATCGGGCAGCGAGGTACAAAAACAGCAGGCAGGAGGGTAGTCAGGAAACAAGCGGTAATCAGCACACAAAGTCACAGGACGGAACAGGAGCCAGAATACTCAGAACTATCTCTGGTAGAGGTCAGCAGACAGGAGAGGCATTAAAAAGGGTGTGGTGTATTCCCATAGGCTGTAGCTAAATGATGGTACTTCAACTGGGAGACACCCACCACCTACAGTCAGCCAGCGGTACTGCAGATCCAAGATAACTCAGACCAGTGGATGAACGGAGCCTGCGCCCACCAGTGCCGCTGGCATCAACTCCTCTCCTATCACCAGCACCATCCACGACAGGAACACGGCATCGCCTGGCGGTCGGAGTAGAAGTAGATGGAGCGGACTCCGGTGGTGACGTAACAGAGAGAAACAAACTCTAGCTAATAGGCAGAAGGCACATATGAGTCCCCTGTTTGGACAACAATTCAATAATAAAGTATGTGATGATGGGCTTCCAAAACTAGACAACTCCTTCAACCAATGCAGTTATTGTCTATCCAAGTGTCCTTCATCTACAGAGGTTTTCACACTTATTCATATTCAGTTGAAAATCCTTCTAGTTTTAGTGTCTGAATACATATTGGACAAGTGACTAAATGAGCGGAGATGTGCTCCGTGTATGTCAACTTGTATCACATTGAGAACATTAATTTAATCATTATGTAGAACTCCGCCATGTCACATCTTACCACAGACCTAAAGGAAGGACAGAGATCATGAATAATCTATACTAATTGCTTTGTTAGATACATAGAGATGAAGGATGAATGATAATCCATGATTCAAGCCCTCTTATAGTCATAACTGAAACCTCAGCATGCTGTGGTAGGTACCTAACGTGTCTGCCGAAATGTAATATTTGTACAGAGTGTAGCTTTATATTCATTATACATTTTAATAATATTCAAATATATACCTTACTAACAATATAAGCCCCTTTCTGCACTTTCTCGCTGTGACTTACATACATGGCTTGTGGAAGAAAGTGCTCTGGTTAGATGAGACCAAAGTTGAACTTTTTTGGCTAAATGCAAAACACTATGTGTGGTGGGTAACTAACACTGCACATCACCCTGTCAACACCATCCCCACCGTCCCACATGGTGGTGATAGCATCCTACGGTGGGGAAGCTTTTCTTCAGCAGGGGCAGGGAAGCTGGTCAGAGTTGATGGAAAAATGGATGGTATCAAATACAGGGCAATCACATTTGTTAGAGGCTGCAAAAGATTAAGGGTATGTGCCCACGATCAGGACTCACTGCGTTCAGAACGCAGCGAGTACTGACCTGTGGGGCCGCACATCTCCTCCGCAGGAGACCGCAGCTGTCAGTAGCCATGATCAGGGTTCCATGCACTGCGGTCTCCTGCTTGTGTTCTCCCCTATGGAGGACGCAAGTAATTCCGCAGCAAACAATTGACATCCTGCGGTCTGGAAAGACGCCCCTCAGGTCAGTGTTTGCTGTGGAAAAAAGAACAGTGAGCACGGGATTTATAGAAATCCCATCCGCTATGCTTGTACTGTACAACGCAGCGGTTTGGATGCAGCTGACGTGTGCTACGTCCAAACTGCTGCAAATACTGATCGTGGGCACGCAGCCTTAGGATTAGGGCATAGCTTCACCTTCCA
The DNA here is from genome assembly GCF_048569485.1 of Anomaloglossus baeobatrachus. NCBI lineage: Eukaryota > Metazoa > Chordata > Amphibia > Anura > Aromobatidae > Anomaloglossus > Anomaloglossus baeobatrachus. Next base: position 753,361,988 of record NC_134354.1, on the reverse strand, counting down.
GCAGGAAAATTACCCTAAACATCCTGCCAGAGCTACAATGGATGGTTTAGACCATAGCATATTCATGTGTGTGACTGGCCCAGAAACAGTCCAGACCTAAATCCCAGTGAGAATCTGTAACAACACTTTAGGCTTCAAAACTAAAACTAGCACCTTAAGCAGCACCTGTGCTGCATTCTATAAAGGTGCATGTTATTCCCTAAGTCCCGCTATAGATCCCACAAATACCTTTATAAAATCTCCCGCCATGTATGTAAATTGCTCGGTGCGGTCCAATGGGCGTCGTAATCTGCGCCTCCTGTCTCTCCTTTCACCGTCCTCCTGAGCTGATTGACATGGGTGATGCCACCGGCGCCATCCACGTAGGTGGGCAAATTCTCACACCTGTGCAGACAGATTCCCGGCTCGCGCAGGCGCACTACGCTCTGACCTTTTGTGGATAGAGCTGTGCGAACTGGTGAGTTCTCTGCGCAGGCGCAACATTTTGCCCGGGGATGTGGATGACACCACCCGCGTCTTGCACATCACTGGGCAGAGCAAAGTGCGCCTGTGCGAGCCAGGCATGTATCTGAGCAGGTGCGAGATTTTGCCTTCCTACGTGGATGGCGCCCAAGGCGTCATCCACGTCAATCAGCTCAAGAGGACAGCGAGAGGAGGGATAGCAGGCATAGATTAGGACACCCATCGGACTGAACCATGGTGGGAGATTTTATAAAGGTATTTGTGGGGTCTACAGGGGGTAACATGCACCTTTATAGAATGCAGCACAGGCACTGCTTAAGGTGCTGGTTTTAGTTTAGAAGGCCAAAATCTGGTGACAGGTTCCCTTTAATGGTTCAGACCATTCTCAAGTTGCTGCTGGCTTTCAGTTATTATGGCTTCCTAAAAAACAACATCTCTTGGCGCTTAGTTTACTATCACCATAAAATGAGTCCTGTATAATTTCAGCCTTGTTGATTACTTCCTATAACAACCAGCAGAATTGTGAATTCAGCTCTTGGCTTGTTGTAATATATGTATTGCATTATTTAACTTTTTATGCAGTTTCTATCGGTCTGTAAAATATAAATGACACTAAAATGTGAATATAGACTTTAAAATTGTATCCAAAATTCACTTTCAATACGGAAACTCTAACCAAAAATCTGCAGTGCACACTAATTGATTTATCTGTAATTTTCCGAATGTTCCTCTACATAAATTCTCCGTGTTCCATATTTTCAGATTTAATGTTCGCTGACAATAGCTTACAATCTATAATGCTATTTCTCTCCAGTTATTTAACATAACAATGAGCCGTATGACTCTCCTCAAATATTTATCATTATTTTTCCTTCTGTTCTTCCCATAAAAAAGCCCCTGAGCTCCATTGTGCTACTTTTCAGCGGCCGCCCCATTGGACGACAGAGCGGAAAGATGTGCTGCAGATTTAAATCCCTTAGTATGAGGAATCGTTTGGCACCTGCACAATGGCGAGGGGACAAGCATGTACCGTGGTGCAGCCTGACAATCAGACGGGGGATTTTATCATTTCTATAATTTCGCCTCTCTGTTTGGATTTTGCAGCTGAATAAACATTGCCCAATTTCAATTCAAAAATGTAACATAAAAGACTGTCGATTCAGGCGCTGTCCCTGCCATGTGTTTGAAATCGGTGCCAAATGTATTTCGGATGCGGAGCTGAGTCTACTTCTGTCAGCCGCATTGTTCTATTCAACCACTTAATATAATTTTAAGAAACTTCTTAAAGAGATATTCCAGGAGCCTATACAACTTTCATGTCACTTTATTTATGGATAAGCTATTCTCATACTGTGCCATATATTTAAAGCGTACAATTCACCAGGATTTTTGTATATAACCTAAATCCAGTGCTATACTGGCGCTATCAGCCTGATTCTATGCATATGTTTAGATGTCAGCTACAATGTATAGCTTTTGAAATACAAGCAAGTAAAGTTTGTAAAATGAGTAATTTTTTGATTGGCAGCAGCTGCTGATCAGCTGATAGCTGGGATGGGTTTTGATAGTGATTTCCGCCCCCCTGCCTGTCCATCCTTCCCCTTACTTATTCTAATTCTATTATAGAACCGTTTTACTAAGAGACTAGAAGGACCTGTGCTGATGTCATACCCATGTGACCAGAAGGAGCGGGGCCTCAGCCAACATAGCTGATACCAGGAAGCAACATTTATTTTTCTGTTGGCTGAGACCCGCCCCTTCTGGTCACATGGGTATGACATCAGCACAGGTCCTTCTAGTCACTTAGTAAAATGATTCTATAATAGAATTGGCATAAATAACAGGGGAGAATGGACAGGCAGGGGGGCAGGAATCACTATGAAAATCCAACCCAGCTATCAGCTGATCGGCAGCTGCTGTCATTCACAAAGCTACTCATTTTACAAACTTTACTTGATTGTGTTTCAAAATCTATACATCAGAGCTGACAACTAAAGGTATGTATAGAATCAGCCTGATAGTGCCAGTATAGCACTGGCTTTAGGTTATTTAGGAAAATTCTCGGGATTGGTGCTCTTTAATTGGCAAGGGTCTGATCCCAGCACCAGAGCAACTCTGCAAAAAAACCTTTTCTGATTTTCTGATTCTAACCTAAGGGGCAGTTCGGTCTGCTGGGTGTCCCTGACTTTGTTCCAGCACCTCCTCTCCTCTTGCAATCGCCATCTTTTTTCTTGCTCCATGTGGATTACATGCGTGGGCTTACAGGTGGTGGCCCTACTTTATATGGGGAAAACCTGGTAACAGGTTCCCTTTAAATAACCCTAATATGACAGCACCATAAAATTCCAAAATGTGTTTGATCTACAGTTTTCCTGATCGTCATATTGCTTCAGAAACCATAATCACTGGGGTCATTAAGCAGTTATACACTGGAGATCAAAATCAGAGAACAATGTATGACCACTTGCTTTTTTTTCAGAAATAATGTAATCTACATTGATCAACATACAGTATGAAGGTTTCCTGTAAGGGATGCACCATGCCACTAGAACAGGCTTTTACAAAAGATCCAGAGTTTATCAACATAAAACCTTTATTTTGCACTAAATGTGATGATCATAATTAGAGAACAGCAACTACTGTAGCACAGAGAGAGATGATCAGTACATTTTCTGCAGATAACAACAGTCACCAATCAGTAGGACGTGCACCGGCCGTCGCTGTGAATGACTTCAGCACATCTGCGGCCACAGGATATCACTAGTCTCTCACACTGCTCTGGTGGGATTTTGGTCCACTCTTCTTCCAGTCTCTTCCACACTTCTTTGACTGTTGTGGGTTTCTTGGCCATAACTTTGTCACAAGGGATTTCCCAGAGGTTTTCTATTGGGTTTAGGTCAGGACTCTGGGCTGGTCATTGCATTGTTTCATTGTTTTCTGTTTAAAGGAACTGCTTTATTCTTTTGCTGTGTGACAGGGGGCATTGTCCTGCATGAAAAGTGTTGTCTGATTGAGTGACGAACGCAAGTAAGGAACCACGTGTTGTTGAAGAAGGTTCTGATCCACACTTGTATTCATTCTGCCATGAGCTGTATGAGAGGTCCAACTCCTGCTGCAGAAAACATTCCCCAAACCATGACACTTCCACCACCACCACCTTTCATTCACTTCTTAACACACTTTGGGTTCAGTCATTCTCGAGTTTGTTGACAAACATAATGTTTCCCATCAGACCCAAATAAATGAAACTTACTTTCATCACTACAAGGAACTGTGGACACTTCCTCTCTGTTCACACAACATGCTCCTCACCAAAGGGGAGTCTAGACTTTGAATTATTTCTGCTAATGAGCGGTTTGGTCACTGCACAGTGGGCTTTCAGTCCAAATGCTCTTAAACGTCGTGACACTGTATGACTAGACATATCATTACCTTGTTCAGTGCTAAACTGGCGATCAATTCCAACTGCAGTGTTGAAATGATTACCCATGGAGATTCTCTGTATTATCCTTTCCTCTCTTGCATTTGTGTTTTGAGGGCGACCAGTCTTGTTGGGAGACTTGAAAAGGTTTGTGATGTTGTAAAGATGCAATATTCTCAAAATCACAGACTTGGAACCATCAGCTTCTCTTGCTATGTCTGATAGGGTCCCCCCTTTGGCTTTCATCTGGACAACCTGCTGCCGGAGGGTTTCAGTCACTTTGGAACGGCACACCATTTATACAAAGTCAGTGAAAACTGTAAAGTTCAGCTGCCAGTTACATAGGGTTTGTCTGATAATTAAGGAAATTAGCACCAGGTGCCAGATTAACACCAATAACTTGCAGGTATCTGAAAGTGTTCTCTAATTTTGATCCATGTTCTTTTACATTGATATAATTTACATTTTTATTATGTGCTTTACAATAAATTAAATTTATGAAATAAGCGGAAAATCCTGAGAGTTTCCTCATGTTATGATATAACCACATAGGACGTCACAATTACAGCAACATTTAGGAAATTGTGTGTTGTTCTCTAATTTTGATCTCCAGGATATATTATATTCAATTTAAAAAAAAAAACACATAGACAGTATAATGAAGCAAAGTCTTCCTAATACAGAGAATGCTTTTGGTGTCCAACCCTCTTTCCATTGAAGGGTCATGGACCATAATTTGACCATAAAGTGAGCTAATGCTTAAAGGGGTTGTCCAAAACTAGAACGATCCCAGAGGTGATTGGGTGTGTCACTGTTATGACGTCACAGCCTCACGTAAGCCTTGAGAATACAAGCATGGACACTGCTGGAACCGCACCACCACTGGAGTTGAGTATAGGCTGTATTATTTTAAAACAGGTTAATATGTGGAATGAAAAGGGTTTTCTTAATAGTAGAAAACCCCTTTAAATCTTTAGTGACCGCCAGAGCAAGTTCAATAGGTGTTTAATTCCTCTGCAGCACCACCACAGGGCACATGAAGTATTGCACATGTAAATAAATAGGCTCCCCATGTAATGCATGGACTTGCTGGGTCCTCCAGAGACAGGTAGGCTTTCTGATTTGACTAATTGATACAAGCCCCAAATAAGAGACGCCCCCCCCTCTAATAATTCAACATTTTCTAATGTTGAATTTCAAAACCTTTGGGAAATCATCTTGACTTTGGCATACAATATAGATACAGATATAGTGGTGTTGAATTAGCAATTCATCTGGTGCATTGATAAACTCCCTCCAGCTTCTTCTGTAAAAGAGGTCACTATACATTGCGAATGCACATGGCGAAGAGCTGAGTGCGGCACGCGGCCCCTTCTTCCCCCTGGATGCCATCCCCTGTGTTTCCAGCATTAAATGCCTAGAAGGTGTAAGCAGTTTACACAGCCGGCTAATTACCTGCCACTTGATTGAAAGGTGATGATTGGTCTCCTGAGACGAGCAGAATTTGCAATCTACCTCTTGTGTCAACACTAATAGTTTGGAGGAGACAAAGCTCGGGAGATGTAAGTGGGCACTTTATACATTTAGCATTTCCAGCGGGTTTTTCTCCTATCTTTTTGTGATGCTTGTAGAATACCAGAGCTTTGTATATAAAATGTGCGAGCGGAAGAGGTCACAATCAATAGTTGTTTTTGGCAATCTCGTGTCTGCTGACTGTTCTTCGGCACAGTACCAGGTTTTATTAGTTACAATTTTTTTTAAATCCTGTTTTAAAAGGGTTGTTTATTTAGGAGATTTTATATACAGTACCCTCGAGTATATTTCATGTCTGTCTTTCTATCTATCTATCTAATCAGTCCCCATTCAGTCCCATTCCTCCTCGTGTACAACATCCTTTGTCCTCGCTGTATAGCATCCGGCCCCCGGCTCCCCACCCCCAGTATACAACCTCAGGCCTCTCAACCCCGGTGTATAAAATCCATCCCCTCACCCCAGGTGTATAATCTCTGGCCCCTCACCCCCCCCAGTGTATAACATTCAGCGCCTCACCCCCGGTCTATAACATCCAGCCCCTCGGCACCGTTGTATAACATCCGGCCCCTCGTCCCCAGTGTATAACATCCGTCCCCTCATCCCCAGCGTATAACATCCAGACCCTTGTCCCGGTTTATAACATCTGGCCCCATTATCCCTGGTGTGTAAGATCCAGTCCCTCATCCCCGGTGTATAACATCCAGACTGTTGCCTCTGGTGTATAACATCCGGACCCTCGCCCCCGGTGAATAACATCCAGACCCTCGCTTCCGGTGTATAACATCCGAACCCTCGACCCTGGTGTATAAAATCCGGCCCGTCACCCCGGTGCATAACATCCGGCCCCATTACACCTAGTGTATAACATCCAGTGCCTCATCCCCGGTGTATAACATCCAGACTGTTGCCCCTGGTGTATAACATCCGGACCATCACCCCCGATGTATAACATCCAGACCCTCGCTCCCGGTGTATAACATATGGACCCTCACCCCTGGTGTATAACATCTGGATCCTAGCCGCCACTGTATAACGTCCAGCTCCTCGCCTCTGGTGTATAACATCCGGACCCTCGCCCCCAGTGTATAACATCCAGCCCCTCGCACCTGGTGTCTAACATCAAGATCTTTGCCCCCAGTGTATAACATCTGGACCCTCTTCCCCGGTGTATAACATCCGGACCATAGCCCCGGTGTATAACCTCGGGACCATAGCCCCGGTGTATAACCTCCGGCCCCTCACCCCTGGGGTGTATAACATCTGGACCCTCATCTCCGGCATATAACATCTGGACCCTCACCTCCGGTGTATAACATCCAGCCCCTCACCACTGATGTATAACATCTGGACCCTCGCCCCCAGTGTATAACATCTGGACACTCACCCCCCAGTGTATAACATCCAGCCCCTCTCCCCAGGTGTATAACATCTGGACTTTTCCACCCAGTGTATAACATCCAGCCCCTCGCCCCCAGTGTATAACATCCGGACCCTCGCCCCCGGTGTATAACATCCGGACCCTTGCACCTGGTGTGTAACATCCAGTTCTTTGCCCCCAGTGTCTAACATCCGGACCCTCGTCCCTGGTGCATAACCTCCGGCCCCTCACCCCCGGGGTGTATAACATCTGGACCCTCATCTCCGGTGTATAACATCTGGACCCTCATCTCCGGTGTATAACCTCTGGACTCTCATCTCTGGTGTATAACATCCGTCCCCTCACCACTGATGTATAACATCTGGACACTTGCCCCTAGTGTATAGCATCTGGACACTCGCCCCCGGTGTATAACATCTGGCCCCCCACCGTGTTTTCTGCCCTTACTAACATGTGACTGAACAGCTGGTGGTGCACCAGCGCTATCCTGTAATAGGCCACCAGGGTAACAAGTCCGTTCATGACACTTCTTCCTCTTAAATTTTCCCCCATCACCTGTGAGTGATATTATTGAGAAGTGGAAGGAGCTGCAGCAACTCGGCCATGTAGTGGAGACCACGTAATGTTACAGAGCAGGGGCCTCAAGTGCTAAAGAGCAGAGGATAGAAAAGTCACCTCCACTCTGCTGATTCCGTAACTGCAGAATCCAGACCTCTTCTGGTAACATCAGAACAAACATTGTGTGACGCCCTGGACCCCAGGGGTCACAGAATAACATCACACACATACACACCCCCTCCCCTGGTAGGGAACACCCGTCAAACAAAAACCCTTGTTGCCCCCTCCGGGTCTGATGTCCACACCAGGTGGGGCGGAGCCACGTGGTTGGCCCCACCCACCGAGGAGTTCACAGGCCTGGAGGCGGGAAAAGTAGTGAGTTGAGTTTCAGTTTAGTTTTGGAGTGGAGTGGAGTTGGAGTTGAGGAGTGAAGTAGTGACTGTGTGTGTCTGGGTTGGAGCCCAGGCACCATTAGCAAAGTCGGCAGATGGTGGTGGCCGTCTGCAGGAGTTAGTGGACGTCTGCAGAACCGTAGGACCGGGGTCGGGCGGTGGCCCGCCGGTACCGAACCGGGGAGCGGATTGAAGCTAAGCACCAAGGCAGGGTACTCAGAGTAGGACTAGGACCCCGTAAAGGTCAAATTCTCTGATTGCGGTCTGGACCTCAGGGGTTCATTCCCACCGAAGTCCCGTCAGAAGTCAACAGCCCAACCCGTCCGGATAAGAACCACCGCCAATGGCCAGAGATCCAAGGGCCAGCGCCTGCGGGCAAAGCGGGCTCTCCCGACATGTACAAGCCGGGGAGCGGACCACCCGTGGGAATCCATAGGGGTCAAACACTTACACACAGGTGCAGGGAAAGACAGCCGCCATCAACCCGTCCGGGGAGAGTGAAGACGCCGCAGCCGACTGCGGGCCCCGTCCATCCAGCCGTTTGGTTTACCAGAGACTCTGTTATTGACTATCTGAGTGAGTACACCAGTGCCATCCGACACAGCGATGAACCGTATCGCTGCCCCGCTGCCGCGCTGCATCCCCGCATCGGCACCTGCACCTAGCCCCTACCCACCAACATCTATCCAACCAAACACCTCTCCCCCAACCGGGGCCCCGGGACCAACCGCCCCTACCCACGGAGGGGCCAACACCTCAGCTGCTCCCTGCCATCACTCCCGGGAACCACCGTCATCAGCAGCGGTGGTGCCCACCATCACCACAACCCCGTGGGTGGCGTCACAACCGACATCCCACCACCAAACCTTCCCCTTTCACTCGTGGGCGAGGAGGCGCTGCTCAAGCCCCGGGTCCGGCCCCGTGCTCGAGCCACCGAGGAGCAGAAGCACCGGACCCGAGTGCCAGAGTTTCCCCCAGGCGAGCGTCTTTCCCGAAAACCCCTCTCCGCCCGCGACAATTGCGCTCCCTGGGAGTTCCTGGCCAAGAAGCTGTAGCCGCCATATATCACCAAGCAAAATGCCGAGCCGTACATCACCAAGCACAATGCCGAGCCATACATCACCAAGCACAATGCTGAGAGTCAGATGGATTGTGAAACATGTTATGTGCAGCAAATCTGGGTTGGTGATTCCAGGAGAACGTTACCCCCTGACTGCAATATGCCTGCTGTACAGTTTGGTGAAGGAGGGATAATAATATGGGGTTGTTTTTTTTAGACATTGGCCTCAGCCTCTTGGTCCCAGTGAAGGCAAATCTTAATACTTCACCATAAGACATTTTGGGCAATTATGTATTCCAACTTTGTGTGAAGTTTGGAGAAGGCCTTTTTCTGTTCCCCATGACTGTGCCCAGAGCAGAAGGTCCATACAGGCAGGGAGGGGGGAGTTTAGTTTGTAAGAACATGACAGGCCGCACAGAGCTCAGACCCTAACGCCACCTAGCAACTAGAACCGTGATTGTGACCCCCGACCTCTCCCCAACATCATGGTCTGAGCTCACAAATGCTCTACTGGATGAAGGGACAAAAAATTATCACAGAAACCCCAACATCTTGTAGAAATTATTCACAGTTCCTGTAGCTGTCAAATATGGGTGTCCCAATACTTTGTCTCCACCCCTCTATCTATCTATCTATCTATCTCTCTATCTATCTATCTATCTATCTATCTATCTATCTATCTATCTATCTATCTATCTATCCCTCTATCTATCTATCTATCCCTCTATCTATCTATCTATCTATCCATCTATCCCTCTATCTATCTATCTATCTATCCCTCTATCTATCTATCTATCCCTCTATCTATCTATCTCTCTATCTATCTATCTATCTATCTATCCCTCTATCTATCATCTATCTATCCATCTATCTATCCCTCTATCTATCTATCCCTCTATCTTTCTATCTATCCCTCTATCTATCTATCCCTCTATCTATCTATCTATCCCTCTATCTATCTATCTATCTATCTATCCCTCTATCTATCTATCCCTCTATCTATCTATCATCTATCTATCCATCTATCTATCTATCCCTCTATCTATCTATCCCTCTATCTATCTATCCCTCTATCTATCTATCCCTCAATCTATTTATCCCTCTATCTATCTATCTATCTATCTATCCCTCTATCTATCTATCTATCCCTCTATCCATCTATCCCTCTATCCCTCTATCTATTTTTCTATCCCTATCTATCCCTCTATCTATCTATCTATCTATCCCTCTTTCTATCATCTATCCCTCTTTCTATCCCTCTAACTATCCCTCTATCTATCCCTCTATCTATCTATCTATCCATATATCTATCCATATATCTATCTATCTATCTATCTATCTATATATATATATATATATATATATATATCCCTCTATCTATCTATCTATCTAACCCTCTATCTATATATATATATATATATATATATATATATATATCCCTCTATCTATCTATCCCTCTATCTATCTATCTATCTATGTCTGTCTGTCTGTCTGTCTATCCCTCTATCTATATATATATATATATATATATATATATATATATATATATATCCCTCTATCTATCTATCTATCTATCTATCTATCTGTTCCTCTATCTATCTATCTATCCCTCTATTTATCTATCTATCCCTCTATCTATCTATCTATCTATCTATATTTATCCATCTATCTATCTATCTATCCCTCTATCCATCTATCTATCTATCTATCTATCTCTGCAATACAATAACTAAAATAAAAATATGATTCCTTACAGATTCTCATCATCTTAGCCCCACTATATTGTTGTTATACATCTAAAATTAGATTTTGTGGACCTACTTAAAGGGACACAAGTATAAAAGTTTTCATTTGTTACTATTTTGCCTGAAATTACAATTGAAAAAGAATAAAAATCGACATGTAATCTTTTCTGTGTGCCTCATGGACATTGTTCCTTTTCTTCTGTCTGTCTGTTAAACAACTATCTGCAGCAGTAGCCTCTCCCCACAGTCACAGCAGCCACATCTCATTTCCCCCGTGGTCGGGATTCTCCAGCTGTGCACGACAACATCCAGCCAATAGCATTATATGAGCAGTGATGCTTTTTATGATTCCATAATTTTTATTAGGTTTTCAAATTAAAACTGCTTTTTGAAGGAGTAACATCCCATTGGACGAGGATCATTCCCCAGCTAATTTCTAAAGTAGGGGACTGTGTATGACACTTATTATGTTAACGGTATAGAAATACAGTAAATGTTACTCTTCTGTGTAAGAAATATGGAATTATACCTCCCCGTATCCTGATGTCTCATTAATTCCTATTTAATTCATGTTGTGACAATAGATTTCACATCCACAGCCTGCATTGCTGTCAGCCATATGTGAGATATTCCTAGTTATGTAAGTCACTAAAGAATTGTCATGACAAGAAATGATTGAGGAATTCCATATAGAAGTAAGAAGTGATACAAGTAATCACAACAATGCGAAAACTTTTCTGATATCTTTTTCCCCCACACTGACATAATAATAGTAATTTTTTTTTCTATAGCCCCAACATATTCAGCCGCACTTTAAAATTAAGAGGTAACTCGTACAAACAATGTACGACATTACAGAGTAACACATAGTTCAACACGTACCAAGAGAAGTGATGGGCGGACAAGCAGATAATCGGGATCGGCGAGACCCTATTATCTGTTTTTTAAAATCCAGGTCCCCATATGGGGACCAGAATCCAGTAATTAAAAATGGTGGTAGAAGGAATAGGGGGATAGCAGCAGATGAACTATACTTATCAAGGCTCCATCGCGGCTGTACATGCTCCCAGGCCACACATTCACTTTCACGGACACACATTAGGCTCATGCATCCCACCCACCGGCTTCTGTGATTGGTTGCAGTCAAACACTCCCCCACCCTGATTGACAGCGTGTCTGATGTTTCTAATCACAGACCCGGTCTTCGAGTCTATCGTACAGTAAAAATAAATAAATAAATAAATAAAATATATGTCGTAGGGTCATATACCCATATTATGATACCCAGCACAGATAAAGCATATGGCTACAGCCTGCAGCCCCCAGCCATGCACCTATCTTGGCTGTGCATCAAAATAGGAGGAACTGCATGCAGCTTTTTTTGCAACAAAATATTTAAATAATTTAAAAAAAATGATATGCGGTCCCTCCAATTTTAATACCCAGCCAAGATAAAGCCCGACAACTGGGGGCTGGTATTCTCAGTCTGGGGAGACTCATGCTCATTGGGCCGCCTCCCAGCGTAAAAATAGCAGCCTACATCCATTAGACGCAACAAGCCCACAGTTTACCGTGCTCTTCCCGATTGCTCTGGTGCAGTGGCAATCAGGGTAAAAAGGAGTTAATACCCACAGCTTCCACTAAGTCCTAGATTAGTAATGGGAGGCATCTATGAGACCCCCCATCTCAATCTGTAAGTGAAAAGAAATATACACAAACACCAAAAAAATCCTTTATTTGGCATAAAATACAAAAACGACCCTCTTTCACCACTTTATTAACCTCAAAACACCCCTGCAGGTCTGATGTAATCCATGAGGTCCCACAATGTTTCCAGCTCTGCTATATCTGAACATCTACATCTTGCGATCCGTAACTGCAGACAGAGACAGAGCAGCAATCAGCAGTGACATCACTCAGGTTAGTTACAGTCACAGCAGAAAGGTTCCCACAGTCTTCAACCTGTGACCACAGGTATCCTGACCTCAGGTGACTTCATTTAACTCAGTGACCCCACCTGAGGTCAGGTTAGCTGCAGTCACAAATGGATGACTATGGGAACCTTTCTGCTGTGACCATGCACATTGGGCTGCTTCCCTCAGTCTCCATTTATTTATGATAAAGATATAAGAAAAAAGATTTTATGCCAACAAAGGATGGAGAATGTGGCCTAAATGAGCTGAGACTCCTCTTTATGGACCATATAGCCCTTATGTATCCCTCCTCTATGGTATTTGTAAATCTGTCAATATGATTTAGGTAATGGTTGGCAAAAGGTTTCTTCTTCTTACTGGTTTTTCTTAAGTCAAGGCAGGTCTGCATGTACTCTGAAGTTGGAGATGTGGTGTAAGCTATGGCAGACACCTCAGGTGGCAATCTATCTTTCCTGACAAAAAAAAATTGTCACATTCGTCTCCCTGTTTTTAGAGACTAGTGACAGTCTTTGGACTGGAGCCTCTCATCTGGCTCTTTACATTTAAATGGGTTTAGTTTTTCTTTGTACTGAAATGGTTAAATGTCAGTTCTTCTCTTGCAACTTTTCCACATAATGCCTAGCTGATTGTGTCAGTTGCACTTACTTTGTAGTCATGCCATTCAGGTTTAAATAGTGGTGTTACCCAGCAATCCCTGCTGAAGATACTAAGTAATTTGGTCTTTCGATGCCTTGGAGGAATGTTCTGCTGAGAAAGTTTCCTGCTCTCAGGCTTTATCCTTTTTGTTGCTTTTCCCCCCTGTTTGTCTTTCCTTACCTTGTGTCTGGTTAGTGCAGTTGTGCGATCTAGTATACCTCACCTGCCCTCCAATAGCCAGGTCACCTATAGGGTCTTTTCAGGGTCTCAGGTTCCTGTTTGGCGACAGTTGCAGAGACTGTATAGGGACTGGCTAGGAGAGTAGGGACAGCTGCAGGTGAGGATAGGAGGTGTCCCCAAGCTGTTATTGTGTCCCCGGTGTCTCCTTTGTTAATTATGTTTTGTTGCGCAGCAGATGCACGTAGGCCTGAACTCTCCCGCCACAATTGACTTACCCAGCAAGCGTGACAAGGATTGAGCATGTTGAAATCTAACAGCCCAATCTTCCCCTCATTACTAGAGATGAGCGGACCCATTGAAGTTTAGTTTAGCTGGTTCAGCTAGACTTTTGAAAAAGTTCGGTTTGGGACTCAGACTGGTCTTGAACTCAATTGGAAATCACTGATTTGGCAGTTTGGCTTTCCGTCTACATTTTGCAGCCATAAACAGAGCAATTCCGGTGGAGTATAGGAGGGGGTTTTTATTTATTTTTTTGTAGACACTGCAACCGATAACGTCAATTTTACCCCCAATACGAGCCATTCAAACGCTGCAAGCAGCTCGCACTAGGCTGAGCACCAAGTATTCCCAAGCACAGTGATACTTGATGAAGTGGTTAGCATACGTAAAGCACCCGAACTCCGAACTCGAAAACTGATTGTTTTGTAAAGTCTGTTTTTGTTACGAACACCAAACGTTATTATTCAGGTTCGCATATCTCTACTCATTACATCTTCTGTTGGTGGAAGGTTTGGCTTCCCCTATATACTTTAGATTGTTGGCTGCTGCCACTGAAATTGGTGAGGTTAGCTGAATGTATATGGACATTTAGTTTTTAAAATACACCAGGGTATGTGACCATCCTAATTTGCCCTCATTTCTGTGATGTTCAACACTATGTAGCGTAATGGAATGCTAGTCAATAGGTGGTGCTAGATACTACTTGCGTGCAGTGTTAACGGAGAGGTAGTCAAACAAGCCAGGATCATGAACCTGGAGGACACGATAGGACACAGGGAGCAGGCAGATACAATAACAAGATACAGGCCGAGGGTCAGGATTCCAGGAGAGAACGTACAGGATACAGGGAGCAGAGGGAGACATGGTCAGGAGAAGGTCCGAGGTCAGAAGCCAGGAGGTAAAGACAAAGTCAGAGGGGTGGGCAGAGCAGAGTCAACTACAGTCCAGGGTCGGGAAGCCAAGATCAGATAACTGTACACAAACAGGAGCCAAGAGAACCAAGAAATATGACTGGCAATGTTCTGAGTGAGCATGCTCCCTAATGAAGCAGAGCAATCACCCAGAACAAGGAGCATCTGAGTAAGTCCCTCCCAGCACCAGGGTAGAACCTAGTGCTGAGAAACAACCTGTCCACAGGAGCTCAAGACAAAAACCAGAGCATCTAAACCTGCAAACTGCTCTGCGCGACGGAACAGGCACGTACCAGCTCTGCAGGAGAGCATGGCAGAACATAACAGAGGACAAGATGCTCCGCATATTGGAACTGTGACAATTTCCATTAAGTCACACGAGTGTAATATGACACACAATAAATGAAAAATTACTGAGTCTTCTGGGGTCAGTAGATCACCGTTAACCGCTCCATGAATGTTCAAGCCTAGTCAAGTATCCAGGCTTAGAGGTTTTGGCTTGTAATGAAAGAATTCAGATTATATTACACATCGACTTGTCTGAAAATGTAACAAGTACAAAGCTTTTAGCTTTTCCAATCCATTAATAAAGAACACATGTAACCAAATTATCACATGAAAGGTAATCACAGATCTCAGGCAGCTACAAATTACTCACCGCAATTCTGTCTATTTTCCAGGTTATCTTAACAGTGAGTGTAAAGCTTTTAGGCAACCAAAAATAATAATTTATCACCGTTTCCTTAAGTGACATAATAGATCAGCAACAACAAGATGTATTCTATTACCGCTAGACTACTGATGGTGTCTGTATATGTGCGGTAATGATACACTGTAATTGTGTGACTGTATAGTTTCTACATTCTAGCAACCAGTCCATCCCAAAAAATGTGACGTTTCACATCTAACACTATCCCTTTCTTACCACATAGACCAGTTATTTTGGTGCATAGTGTCACAAAGTGCACTGCACTCGCATTACACCGATGTAATGTGAGTGCAGAGCAAGAATGGCAATAGCCGGCACCGGAGGAGAGGGGGAGATAAATCCCTCCCTCTCCTCTGCAGCGCCAGCCCGCCCCTCCTCAGAGCTGGCCCACCCCTCCTCAGCGCTTGCCTTCCCCTCCTCAGTGCCGGGCCGCCCCCCCATAGCTGTAGTCCGATCGCATGATCAGTCGCAATGACACTCCAATGACACTCAGCTCCCGCTGTGCTGCCAGCGTGAGCCGAGTGTCATGCGAGGATCGCAGTAGTCCCCGTGTGGCCCCGGCCTTAGTGTTTTTATGGGGCCACCCAATGGTTGTGATGTAGATTGCAGCCTGTGAAAGGTTTTGCTCATATAGTGCAATAATTTACTATATTTGTATAATGAGAAATAAAAGTTTTTAAATGAGTTTTCCAGCAACAGTAAGAAATAAGGAAAGAAGCTACAGTTATGGCCAAAAGTGTTGGCACCCGTGAAATTCTTCCAGAAAAATAATAATTTCTCCCAGAAAGTTATTGCAATTACACATTTTGTTATGCACATATTTATCTCCTTTTTGTGTATTGGAACAACAAAAAAGAAGAGAACAAAAGGAAAATTGGACATTATTTCACACAAAACTCCAATAACGGGCCAGACAAAATTGTAGGTGCTCCAAGGGATTTAGATCTGGACTCCTTGCTGCCACTTCAGAACTCTCCAGCACTTTGTTTCCATCCATTTCTGAAGGCTTCTTGACTTTGGTTTGGGGTCATTGTCCTGCTTGAAGACCCAAGACCTAGAACGCAAACCCACCTTTCTGACACTGGGCACTACATTGCCACCCAAAATCCTTTGGTAATCTTCAGATTTCATGATGTCTTGCACACAATCAAGACCCCCAGTGCCAGAGGCAGCAAAACAACAGCAAATCATCTGTGAACCACCACCATGTAACTGTAGGTCCCGTGTTCTTTTCTTTGTAAGCCACATTTTGTTTCCGTAAACAGTAGAATGATGTGCTTTACCAAAAAGCTCTATCTTGGTCTCATCTGTCCACAGACACTTTCCCAAAAGGATTTTGGCTTACTGACATACATTTTGACAAACTGCAGTGTAGCTTTCTTTAAGTCTCTGTTTCAATTAGGAGGTCCTCCTGGGTCTCCTGCATAGAGTTTCACTTCATTCATATGTCGACGGATGGTCGCACTGACACTGATGAACCCTGAGGCTGCAGGACAGTTTGAATTTCTTTGAAACTTTATTGGGGCATTTTATCCACCATCTGTACTATCCTTCGTTGCAACCTTTCATCCATTTTTCTCTGCTGTCAACATCCAGGGAGATTAGCTACAGTGCCATGGGTTGTAAATTTCTTGATTATGTTGCGCACCATGGATTTCTGGAGATGGACTTGTAACCTTGAGATTGTTGATGTTTCTAAACTATTTGGTTCTCAAGTCCTCAGACAGTTCTCTTCTCATCTTTCTGTTCTCCATGCTTAGTGTAGTACACACAGACACACAGTGCAAAGATTGAGTCAACTTCTCCGCTTTTAATCTGGTTTCAGATGTTATTTTTATATTGCCCACACCTGTTACTTGCTGCATATGAGTTAAAATGAGCATCACATGCTTGAAACAAAGTTATTTACCCACAATTTTGGAAAAGTGGAAACAATTTTGTACGGCCCCTTTTTGCATTTTTTTGTGAAATTATGTCCAATTTGCCTTTTTTTCTCATTTTTTTTGTGTTGTTCCAATACACACAAAGGAAATAAACATGTATAACAAAACATGTAATTGCAATAATTTAAAAAAAAAACAAAACTTTATTTTCAGTAACAATTTGAAGTGTGCCAACACACACACTTTCAGCCATGACTGTATGATCATCTGTTATATCTTCTGCCACTTCCAGGATTCCCATACTTTTTGGTTTACTTAGCGGCAATTATGACTTCCTGTTTGCCCGTTAGCCTCATTGCTGTGTGGTTCCAGCAGCAGATACCTGGGTGGATAGGACTTCATCCCTGTAGCCAGGTTAAAAAATGAGCAATTTAATGTTAGCATAAGATGTTTTGTAACTTTATACCATTCTCTACCTCTGTTCAAATGTTGTAGGATCAGGGAAAACACTTTTAGGCCATGTGCGCACTAGAAATTGACTTTTTCTCAAGGAAAATCCGGACCCCCTTAAAGAATCCTGCACCTGCAGTAAAAAAACGTACCAAAGCCGCAACAAAATCCACATGCAGTTTTGCCGCGGATTTGCCACGGTTTTTCTGCAGGTTGGTGTAACAGCGTGTCCCTCCCCCGCCTGTGCTCATGGTGTAAGAGTCTGTACTACTGGTGGGAGATTGTTTGTTCTTCTCAACATGGGACTTCTCCAGTCAGCAACTTGGTAAACAAGACAGAGCCAGGAGACTAAAGTCCATTCATGTATCAAATGTCATCAAATGTCCGGGCGGAGTTGGGCCCACCTTAGGGGCTGATCCCAGGAGAGAAGAACAATGAGACCCATGTTAGGTTAGTTAGTTGGATCTCGGCTGGAGAAAGGCGAGGATCTGTGCTGAGGGCAGGTCCTTGGGCCTGTGTATGGACTATGGGACATTGAAGATCAGCTGCTACGTGGCATTGTGTTGTCTCCGCCATGCTAGCGGATTTAAGGAACACATCTAAGGACTGTTGTTGCATTTTCCTTGGCATTGGATTGCTGGGTGGCGCCCCGGATCTGTTTTCCTTGTGTCGACTCATTGTGGACTCTAAAGAGCCATTTGGATATTGAATGTTTTATGCTGCCTGCCTCATTAAATCTTCTTCGATTGTTCATCGGTCTGGTGTCCCTTACTGCTCTGTCACATACCCCGTCACAGTTGGTCCCTGCGGATTTTTACCATTATCTATGGCAAAAACCGCAGGTACATGCGGAAAAGAAGTAACATGCACATTAATTCCGCTGGTAAATCCGCAGTTAGAAAGAAACGCAGTGTGCGCACAGCATTTTTTATACCCATAGGTTTTGCTGGGGAATGACTGCAGGAATGTTAGCCATTTTCTGCAGCAAATCCAACGCAAATCCGCGGTAAAATCCACGGTAAATTCGCAGCGTGCGCACATAGCCTAAGGCTATGTTCACAAGCAGAATTTTTATTGCATTTTTTACAGTCTAAATGATGCTTTTTTGGCAGTAAAACTTCAGTGTTCAAAACACCTGCTTTTTGTCATTTTTTTGCAGCAAATTTTTGGGTGCGGATTAGGTTTGCTTTGTCTACAGTACGTTTCATAAAGTTAGTATTATTTTCCAAAAATGCCACAAAAAACATTTTATTTTTCACTCTCCCATTGCTTTCTATGAGTTTAAAAACACTGTAGAACACTGAAAGAATCGACATGCATCAAACTCAAAAAAATGATGCAGTTCTCAAATTAAACTAAGACAAAAAATACAAGCGTATGAAATCTCATATCGCTTTTGCTGGTACTGAAAAATTAAGCTTTTTGTTGCATAACAAAAGTAGGAAAAAAATGATGTGTGTGAACACTAGAGATGAGTGAATCTCTTTGATTCCAACCAATCACAGATGCTGTTGTAACATCCCTGAGCTTGTCAGGGTTTCACAGGGTACTGCACCCTCTTTATCTTTTGGTGCAGGACTCAACCCCTCATGGTTCTGGGTTCCCAACCGATGGTACTGCCTCCATCCACATCCGAATCCCAACCACACTTCACCCCACACAATGTCAGACCCACCAGTGGGCTGCCTAGCTGGAATAGGGCCGCCCACCTAGGGGTCAGGTAGACTGGTGGGAGGGAAGTAAACAGAAGAGTGTTAGCCCTCAAGAAGTGAGGGCCTGAGGGAGTAGTGGCTCCCTGCATGTTGTCGGTTGGGTCACAGACAGTGGTCCGGGCCCAGAGGAGTCGGAGACCCGGTCGCAGGGTATTGAGGCTGGGTGCCTAGACCCGGACTTGGAGGACAGTCAGCATCTCAAGCCTAATAACCGGTCCGGGACCAAAAGCACGGCGGGGTAAAGGACCCTAGGTCAGGGAGTAGCTTCAGGCAACCCAGCAATTAGCCTGTGGAGGATAGTGTCTTCACGAACTGTCCCCAAGAAGCTCAGAGATCGAGGGCACTAGCGCAACGAGGGGGATAAGGCTTTCCAATCCATGCAGCCTGCAAAAATGCCAAGTGCGAGCTCTTGAGAGTGCAGCTAAACTACCAGCAAGTAGGGAAGCGGGACCCGGACAACTTTAAGGTAACGGGCCACCAGAACATTCCTAAAATTGTGAACGGAAGCAGGCTCCGGACCATCCGGCAGTACCAGAGGAGACGGACACCCAGACGAGCTCCCCCAAGAGGGCAGCGGCACCCAGTGACTTGGTTTACCTTTGAGTCAGAGTCTGCTTTGCGGCCGTATCACCACCAACACTGCCTGAGTGAGTACGCTGTCCTCCTCTGCTTCCAATCTGCACCACGCTCCCCACTGCCTCCTTCATTCAGAATCCCAGGGCCTCCCCTACCCGTGGAGGGAACGTCATATGGCTGCCCCACTCAATCTCCCTCGAATACTCCCATTGGCAGCACCAGTACTCCCCTTACCATGAACCACGGGTGGCATCACGAACTCTAACCCCCCCGTAAATAACCCCCCTTTCCATTTGAAGTGGCCGCGAGCCCTCAGGTGAGGAGACTCTCGAGCCATAGCAGTCCCCGGATCCGAGTGGCTCGACCGCTGCAGGGGTGGCACACTGTCTGGGGGTGGGGTCTGACTGCAGTCAGAGTCACCGGTGGGTGAGGAAAGCAGTGAATATGTATGAGGGATAATCAGCGGCCCCAGAAGTACAGTCGCGAGAGCGGTTACAGTTGCACCGTTAACTCAGTTAGTATGTCCTGCTTTATTTTCTTTCTTTTGCAGCCCCTCTTCACCATTTTACAACACAAAAGTTTGGTCACCATAGAATTCATTGGGTTCGGTATGTTCGACGAACAGCTTGGTGAACACTGGGAATCTCGGTAAAGATCGGTGAACCGAACTTTGAAAGGTTTGCTCATCTCTAGTGGACACAGCCTTAATGAGACTTGCAGGATTGATGTACTGCTATATGGAAAACTATGTGAATTGCTTTACAAGGACTATTAAGACAAGCATTGAATCTAGATCAAGAATGGTAATTATTCCCCTATACTCTGCCCTTCCCACCTGGAATACTGTGTACAGTTCTGGGCGCCCCAATTCAAAAAAGACATCGATATATTGGAGCAAGTCCACAGAAGAGCCACCAAGATGGTAAAAGGTCTGCAAACCATGTCATATGAAGACTGGCTAAAAAAATTAAAGAGAAGGCTGAGAGGAGACTTAATAGCGATCTACAAATATCTGAAAGAAGGTCACAGTGCAGAGGGAACTACCCTATTCACATTAGCACAAGGACGTACAAGAAGCAATGGGATGGAACTAAAAGGAAGAGATTTAGATTAGACATTAGGAAAAACTTTCTGACAGTAAGGGCAGTCAGAGAGTAGAGCAGGCGGCCACAGGAGGTAGTGAGGGCAGTCAGAGAGTGGAGCAGGCAACCATAGGAGGTAGTGAGTTCTCCATTAATAGAAATCTTCAAGCAGAAACGGGATAAATATATAGCTGGGATGATTTAGGAAAACCTGCACTCGCGAGAGTTGGACCCGATGGTCCTTGAGGTCCCCTCCAACTCTACTGTTCTATGACTCTATGATTCTATGACTAATTACTACTAACTAGTCGTACTATAAAGGTCTATGTATATGTCATATTTGAGGTATATGATGGGAGCTCTAACTTATAACTCCCATTAACAAAGAATAGATAGTTTACAAAGAACTCCCATGTAAGTCCCATCTTCATATATCACATAACAGTATTACTTTATTATTAAGCATTATTACTAAGACACTTGGTCTTCCATGTTTGTATCCCAGTGATGGCGATTTCCTCTGCGTGGGATGGCACAGCGTTTGTTCTATTCGCTAGGTTTACGTACAAACATGATATAATACAAGCATTGCCGTGGCTCACAACATTTATTACCAGCATATTATTTAAGGTAAATTCTGCTCCCGGTCCCAGGTGGGATGTGCTCTGTGATTCTCTTGCAGCTGCTTCCCGGTGCAATGTAATATTGTAATTGCATTTGTCAGCACAATAAACTTTATAGATTTACTACAAGTGAATGAGGAGGAGCAGTAATCCAGAGAGCAAGAATGTGCTGAAGATGCAAAATTAAAAATTAATTCCAAAGTAGTAGAATTTACTGTATCCAGCCCAATATACAGTAAATTATCCATCTATTAATAAAGGGAACCTAAGGTTATTATACATTGAAAATACAAGAAAAGATAAAACTGGGGCCCCTCAGAACAAAGTGATTTTTACCTTCAAATTCTTTCCATTTTTCTTGAGCCAGTCCAACCTCCCCTTGTACCTAACAATACAGCTCCTCTGGGGAGGAGTCCTGCACAGATTCCGACCAACCATAGAAAAAGGAATAAGACCAGCCAGGTCCATGCTTCCTCCCTCCAAGGGCCAAAATGTAACCACTTGGTCTACTTATGGTACTTTTTTGGAGCGTTACCAACCCCAGCCATATATTACAAGAGCACGTATACATTTATTTGTTCACAGGTGTCAATTTTTCCTGTTTTGTCATTATTTTAGGGAGAAATGAGGCAGAAATGTTGTGGTTTCATAACACATGTTCTGTTGGATGACTATCCGACCTGAAGGATGGTAGCTGGGTTTTCATGGAGAGGTATTGAGGATTTGGATGGCTTGTTTTTTTAGAGGGATGGTGTGGTGTCACATGTTATCGGAGAGTCCTATGGAGCCCGTTTGGATAGGATGCCTGACAATTTAGTTCTGCATGTGAGGGGGGGTAATGATTTAGGCGTTGCATCAGTGAGAGAGTTAATTATGGACATTCGGTTTGATTTGTTGAGGTTACGGTCAGCATTTTTGAAAGAAATTGGAGCTTTTGGGGCTCAGATGTAGTACCCGGGAGGACGTGGCGTGCAGCAAGATCCAAAAGGAATTAATAGGGCAAGGATGAAGTTGAATAGGGCAATTGCGATTTTTTTTTTTTTGTAGCCCACAAGGGAGATGCTAAGTGTGTCATCACTTTTTGTAGCCAGACGAAGAAAATTTTGCGCCAGCGTAATGGTGTACATCAAACTGTCTGTAAAATTGACATCTGGGCTGTCTCTGTTCAGGAAGGAATAGAGTGTGCCCTTGAGATGGTTGGGGACGCAAGCACCTAAGGTTTCAGAGTGCGTTTGCATTGTCGGTGGGGTCCTTAGGGTTGGTGAAATTGGGGTTCGGGAGGAATTTTTTCCCGGATGGAATGAGTAATTGGTGATTTGGCACTTAGCGGGTCTCTGGACAGGGATGTGCCCTGGGAGCTGGTGGTGTTATACTTTCTGGGCCACTTATTGTGGTATGATGCCCCTAAGCTGGGAGTTCACGGCTGAGGGTAAAAAAGGTATACTTAGTAATTTGATGTGTGCCAAATCTGGTAGCTTCAATGACCTCCCCCCAAAATTTGTGGTTATTTATATTGTTATGTTAATAAAATGGCTGCTGTGGCCAAATTTATCCAAAGAAGGTTTAATGTGATTATTTATATAGTTTAAGGCTTGGCAATGGGTTATGAGTGAGGGAGGATAAGGTATGGAATGAAGGAAATTGGGCCATACACTGTCATGTGAATTTTTGTACAATCTGAGAAAAATTCAGTTCCACTCAATTTTATTCACTGATCTCTACTTATCTATACAGTGTGTCCACCCATATCCTGTCCACCGCCATTAACTTGAGAACGGCGGCAGCTATAGACATAAAGGTGGTGTCTAGGTATAGTAAAGTAGCCATGCGCTACGCAATGAAACCACCTATAGCGCCACCTGGTGGAAAACAACGGAGTTCGCATTTTTATCTCGAAAACGGAACGAGATAGAGAAAAAAGTGAATTACAAAGTTGTAGGGCATCATCAATTCAATACTAATCAACACCTTGCATACAGAAATGCTATGATTAGAACGTGTAAAACTCACAAGGCTGTGGACATGAAGCGATACCTCATGGAAACCTTCCTACAAGTCATTGGGTATGGTGGCTGCATGGAGTGGCCTCCACGCTCACCTGACCTGACCTCATTGGACTTCTCTCTGTGAGGTCACATCAAACAGCAGGTGTATGCGACCCCTCCACCAACATTGCAGGACCTACGACGACGTATCACAGATGCTTGTGCAAACGTGTCACCTACCATATTGCACAACGTGCAGCAAGATGCAGTATGCTGTCCAGAGTCCAGATGTGCATTGCAGCTAACGGGGGCCACTTTGAGCATCAAAGTAAAATGAGCAACTTATGCGTGACCAGCATTCAATGTTTTGGGGGGGTCATGGGTTTCATATAGCATTTCTGTATGCAAGGTGTCAATTCGTATTGAATTGATGATGCTCTACAACTTTGTAATTCACTTTTTTTCTCTATTTTGTTCCATTTTCGAGATAAAAATGCTAACTCTGTTGTTTTCCACCAGGTGGCACTATAGGTGGTTTCATTGCGTAGCGCATGGATACTTTACTATACCTAGACACCACTTTTATGCCTATAGCTGCCGCCGTTCTCAAGTTAATTGCGGTGGACAGGATATGGGTGGACACACTGTATAGCATAACCACCATTTTCCTCCAAGTCTGGAGCCCGCTCTACACTTGTGGACGCCAGCACTGACATACAGGTACAATTATTCATTTGTGGTAAAGGGTTAAAGAAATAATTTCTATTGCTCTCATCGACATCTTTAAAGGATTTTCTAGCATATAAGAACGATCCGTTTGTCTTCTTCTCATCTAAGATGCACCTAAGCTATTTATGTATTTATGAAATCTCCACAAAGCCAATATGTGTCATAGTAGATTGTTTCCAAGGGTTTAGTGTCCAAGATATCGCAGAAAAGTCAAAGGCTGATTTCATTTTATCGAAAACGATTTAATTTTGTAGCATCATTTCATTATCTATATGGAAGCATCCTGTGCATTATTTGCCTCTTTACTGATCCTTATGGGATTTTCCGGAAATATATGTATTAGGATTTGCAATTGTAATGGTAAAAAAAGAGAAAATGACACTGAAGATCACATTTCCTAGTGGGAAAACTTGTTTGCTCTTCCAGCTACGTAATGCGCTATATCAAATTATCAGGAATGGAAACCAGGATTATATTGAGAGAGGAGAGTAATAATGGGCAGGCCGTCCGGTGTTATGTCTCTGCAGAAAAATTCTCAACTATTAGGCCTTATTCACATGCCAATGACTTACACGAGTGCTATTTGTTATCCATGGATAGCACTCATACCATTAATAGCAAATAAGGCTGTACACACATCTGTAATTATTCACGGAGCGGATGTTCTACCCAAATCGCGGTGGCCTGTACGACTGTGATCCGACTGTCGGAGTAAAATTGGCTATGCAGGTCTGAGCCCGTAAAAATATGGGATGATACTCAGATGTCATTTGAGGGCTGTTTGTTTTTCAGGGGCAGCTAAGTAGAGACTAGAGATGAGCGGACCCTTGGAGGTTGGTGCTCACCGGGTTCAGTCGGACTGTATGTAGGAATGTTAAAGACTAGAGATGAATAGACCTGTGGAAGTTCGCGATTGCCCGGTTCAGCCAAACTTTATATAAAGTTCTGTTCTGGACTAGATCTTGACCCAAACCTCATAGGAAGTCACTGATTGGGCACTTAGGCTCTCCACTCACATACAGCCAACCATAAACAGGTCACTTCCGGTGGAGGGAGGGCAGGTTTTTAATTTTTTTTTAATTTTTTACACTCTACATCTGATAACGCTGATTTTACGCCAAGTGAGAACCATTTAAACACTGGGCCAAGCATCGAGCGTACCCGACCACAGAGATGCTCACTCGAGTGGTCAACATACAGAAAGTACCCAAACTCCAAACTCGGACTCTGAACTTTTTCTAAAGTTTGTGTTCAGTATAAACCCCGAACTTTAAAGTTCGGGTCTGCTCATCTCTGTTGGAGACAAAACCTGATGAAAAGTTGACCAAAAATCATAGAAACTGACATACTGACCCTACTCTGTTGAAATTAACTAATGAAACCTGGACCAATTTTCATGTATGAGAAAATCACTGACGTGTGAATACGGCCCTGCTGATAATCATAGGGTAACTACCTTCTATAGGTGGCATTAGTGAGACATTTTTTTTGTCCGTTTTAGAACGCTAATTTTCATGTTTTCTTCATGGAGCATTGCAAATATTCTTATGTCTCAGTACTTGAGGCATGCCCGTCCAAGTGTCCGACATGCTTGTTTCGAGTACCAAGCACTCAAACATGGTAGTGCTCGCACATCACTGTGTCGTGTGGTGTTCAGCATTGCACCCTCTGGGTGTCATGGTGGTGTCGGACTTTGTTCACACTGCAGAGTCCTATAGGCAGCATGGGACTCTTTAGTTGCACAGCCTGTCATGAGGGTTGACTGGGTCTGTCTGTGCAGCTCTCCAGTTCAGCAGGAGTTAATTCTTGCTGGGAGCTCAGGCTGCAGATTGCCATTCTCAGCTGCCTGCACCTTTTACAAGGTTCTGGATTCTGAGGCTGAGAGCTGGATATAGCTTCTGTCGCAGGTGGGGAGGAGGGTGGCAACGCTGCGCTCTCCCACAGCTCGGGACCGGCCGCCGCTGCTCTGCGGCTACTGCTGCTCGGTGGCTCAAGCGATGGGCCGGATCCCGGGGACTCGAGCGGCGCTCCTCGCCCGTGAGTGAAAGGGGCTGATTATTGGTGGGGGATTTGATTAATGTCCGTGACGCCACCCACGGTTGTGGTGATTTTGGTGCCACCACCGCTGCTCTGTACGGGGATCCCGGGAGCGGTGACAGGGAGCAGCTGAGTTGGTGATTCTCCCCTCTGTGGGTAGGGGGCTGGCTGTCCCGGGGCCCGGTGATGGGGGTTGGGATGGTTGACAGGCGGGTTATGGGGCCTGTTGAGGTGCAGGGACGCAGGGGCAGCGCTGTGCCGCACGGCACGGAGGTACTCACTCAGCCCAAGGATGATGACACAGTTCACGGTAAACAAGCGGCTGGTTGGACGGGTCCCTCGGACGGCTGCGGTGTTGATGATACCTGCAAGTTAGCGGTGACTGTCTCTTCCCTGCACCTAAATACGGTTGTTGGTAGCGACGGGTTCCCACCGGTAACCCGCTCCCCGGCTTGGATATGGGCCGGAGGAGCCCCTCTTTGCCCGCAGGCGCTGGCCCTGAGGTACTGGTGCCTTGGCGGTGGCGGTGTCCCTCTCTCACGGTTGGACCTTTGCCTTCAATCGGGACTTTGCTGTTTAGAGACCCAGGAGGTCCCCTTCACTGACGGATTTGGCAAACTGTACGGCGACTCCAAGCCTTGCCGGGATCCGAAAGGCCCCTGCCAATGGTGCTGGCCTCTCTTTGTGTACCGGTCCGGTACCGCCGGGCCACCACCCGTCCACGGTCCTTTCGGTAACTCCAATCAGCCACTCCTACAGACGGTCACCGCCGTCTGTCAACCTTGCTGTCTCGTCCGGGGCACACACCCGGACGCTCTCAGTCAGTTTTTGGTTGCTCTACTGCCACTTCACTGCTCTCACTTCCACTCCTCAACTCCTCTCTACTGTTTTCCCGCCTCCAGGACTGTGAACGCCTCGGTGGGTGGAGACCAACCGCCTAGCTCCACCCCCTGGTGTGATCATCAGCCCCTGGAGGAGGGCAACAAGGGTTTGTGTTTTGACTACGGTGTTCTTGCAGGGAATGTGGGGTGTGTGGTGATGTTATGACCTGTGACCCCTGGCTTGCCCAGGGCGTCACACTTCTGCTTCCTCAGTTCCAGTGGGTTTCATGTTCTACGGTGATCTACAAGTTGCAGTTCAGCGTGGCATGTGAGTTCTTTACTCCCAGTTCACATATTGTCCCCCCTTTGTGTTTTATTGCAGTTTGCACGAGTTTTCATTTACCCTTGTTTGTGCCTATTTATGGGGGTTTGGTTACTGGGTTTTCGGCCCTCTCCCAGGGTGGAGGGAGTAGTATCAGGGCTTTGACTGGAGACAGGGCCACTCTAGTGGCTCAAACCTGGCTACCATCGAGCCTACCTTCGAGATAAGGGACAGCGCAGGGGCACCAGTCTTATGGTCAGCCTAGGAACCCCTGTTCCATCTGTACATACTCAGTGACACACTAATCCTCAGCTCTATTCTGTGGATGACCATACCAAGCAGGTTTAATAAAATCTAGATTTATATACAAATCTCAAGAATAGAGATGCATAGAAACAAAAGGAAATTAATATCAGTTTCAGGGGAACACTGGTATTTACATCAGGCAACAAATTACTGGAGATGACGAAATCTATTCAAGGCAATTGAATTTGCTTTGAATTTTACAAGAAACAAATTAAAGCTGTGCTGGAAAGACAACCACAAGCAAAAGGGTCTTATCCTGTAACAGGAGTGAATACATTGACTTTAAACTGCTCACCTTGAGCGGTTGTGAAGAGTCACAACCACTGTCAGAGAGGTAAAGACATGGCTGCTGCATCCTCATGGAGAAGCAATTATATGAAGAAAAGAAAAGGTTAACCATCCGCGCTGCCGTGAAGAATCCAGGAGACTTATGAAGTTGAACATGTATTCTTCGGGTTTTGGAGATCGTGGTCTCCTTCATCAGGAAAATCACAGATGATGGGTGCATCTGCGATTTTCCTGATGAAGAAGACCATGATCTCCGAAACGCGTAAAACAAATCACTTTTCAACTTCATAAGTCTCCTGGATTCTTCACGGCAGCACGGATGGTTAATCATTTCTTTTCCTCATGCAAGAAAATAATTCAGATTCACCGGAAACGTTTTTTTTTAATTTAGCAAAATGGTTGCCTGAGAGCAATGTTTTGGGGTTTTTTTAGGGCTAGAAGGAGCTAAAAAATAAAGACGCAATCATTATACTCCCCTTGACTCTCACGATTCCCAGGATTACACCCCCCTGTCCATTTCTCTGCTGCCTTGTTTATCCCCTCTGGCTCTGGTCTTCTTCTCCTGTCTTCACTCTTTGGCACTCCGGGTGCTGCCTAGTCTTCAAGAGATGCCATAAAATCTCGTTGAGCCTAGTGAGTTACGGAGGTATAAAGAGGGAAAAATACTGAACACAGAAGACAAAACTGGAGCCGGATTGAAGAAGTGAGCCAATGTCTCTGCTTTTTTATTTTTAAATTCTCCGTTTCTCATGTCTTGGGGTCTGAAAATTCTTCAGAGCAAAAGTAATGGCTTTTATCAGCTATTTGATTCCCGTCGAATGAAATTCGATACAAATCAAATTTTCCTGTCAAGTTCAAGTGAATCTGAGGAGTCAAATTTCATCAGATTTTCTCATCTCTAAAAATTACATATTTATGGGAAGTGACAGGTCCTCGTTCTGCATTTTGTACGAAGACCACAAAATGAGCAGAGAAACCAAACACTTGCTGTCAGGCTCCCCGAAATTTTACACATGATTTGTGGGAGTTCCACCTTTAAGAATACCTGAAACATAGAGGATGCAGCAGTGAAAATAACCATTGCATCTGCACAGTGTTTGTGCTGTTATCTTGCTACACTTGGATCCAAATCTGACCAAGGGAACAAATGCATTAAATATCCCCTTTAAAGCCCCCTTACACTTTAGACTATATTTGACCTTAATCCACCAATATTGGTGGGATTAGCTGACAGCCTAGTGTGCATGGGGTCTCCTGAATGTCAGCCCTACGCTATGATGCTTCCACCTCCAAACGTCAATGTTGTTGGTGTTTTGCAGGTAATATGCAGTGCCTTTTGACCTCCAAATATGGAGTGTATTATGGCATTCAATTTTGCTTAATCTGACCAGACTATATTATCTCAATATTTCAAACACTTGTCTAAATGTTGTTGAGAAAAATGTACATGGTTTTGAATGTTTTTTGTTTAGCAATGGAGTCTTGTGTGGTGAGTGTGCATAAAGGCCGTAAAGTTTGAGTGCATTGTTTGCTGATTCCAGGTATTTCTGCTGCTCTCTACTGGTGGTTTTTGGCTCTTCGACAACTCTTCTGATCATTATTTTCCCTCATTTGTCTAAAATTGTGTGGAGAGCACCTGGTCGTGGCTGGTTTATGGTGAAACAATATTCTTTTTATTTCTGGATTATGGCCACTAAAGTGCTCACTGGAACTTTAAGTAGTTTAGAAATTCTTCTGTAACCAATGACATCAGTTCAGTATGTTTTGCAACAATAAGGTTGTGATGGACTTGAGACAGCTCACTGGTTTTACCCATTATGAGATGTTTCTTGTGTGGCACCGTGGTAATGAGAGACATTTTTTTATTGGCCAGCTAATATAATTTTTCACCTCTCTTTCTTCATGTGTTCAATACTTTTTCCCTGTGTAATTTCTCTTTATTACACATCATTAAATTTATGTACACCTATGGTTTGATTTCTCTGCCTGTGTGAATTGGATAGGATGTTACCAACATCTAGGGGGAAATTCATGACTATACACTGTGTGCAGAATTATTAGGCAAGTTGTATTTTAGAGGATTTTTTTATTATTGATCAATAACTATGTTCTCAATCAACCCAAAAGACTCATAAATATCAAAGCTTAATATTTTTGGAAGTTGGAGTGTTGTTTTTTTTTTTTTAGATTTGGCTATCTTAGGAGGATATATGTTTGTGCAGGTAACTATTACTGTGCAGAATTATTAGGCAACTTAATAAAAACCAAATATATTCCCATCTCACTTGCTTATTTTCACCAGGTAAACCAATATAACTGCACAAAATATAGAAATAATAATTTGTGACATGCAAAAACAAAATCCAAAAAAATGAGTGACCAATATAGCCACCTTTCTTTATGATACACTCAACACCCTTCCATCCATAAATTGTCAGTTGCTTGATCTGTTTACGATCAACATTGCATGCAGTAGCCACCACAGCCTCCCAGACACTGTTCCGAGAGGTGTACTGTTTTCCCTCCCTGTAGATTTCACATTTTATGAGGGACCACAGGGTCTCTAACAAGGGGGCCATGTCATTTTTTTTTCATCTTTTAGACCTTTACTGGCCAGCCATGCTGTGGAGTAGTTGGATGCATGTGATGGAGCATTGTCCTGCATGAAAATCATGTTTTTCTCGAACAATACCGACTTCTTCCTGTACCACTGCTTGAAGAAGCTGTCTTCCAGAAACTGGCAGTAGGTCTGGGAGTTGAGCTTCACTCCATCCTCAACCCAAAAAGGTCCCACAAGTTCATCTTTGATGATACCAGCCCATACCAGTCCCCACCTCCACCTTGCTGGCGTCTGATTCGGAGTGGAGCTCTCTGCCCTTTACTGATCCAGCCCCTGGCCCATCCATCTGGCCCATCAAGAGTCACTCTCACTTCATCAGTCCATAAAACCTTTGAAAAATCAGTCTTAAGATATTTCTTGGCCCAGTCTTGACGTTTTATCTTATGTTTCTTGTTCAAAGGTGGTCGTTTTTCAACCTTCCTTACCTTGGCCATGTCCCTGAGTATGGCACACCTTGTGCTTTTTCTCCAGTAATGTTGCAGCTCTGAAATATGGCCAAACTGGTGGCAAATGTCATCTTGGCAGCTTCACGCTTTATTTTCCTCAATTCATGGGCAGTTATTTTGTGCCCTTTTTGCCCAACACGCTTCTTGCAACCCTGTTGGCTATTTGCCATGAAACGCTTGATTGTTCGGTGATCACACTTCAAATGTTTGGCAGTTTCAAGACTGCTGCATCCCTCTGCAAGACATTTCACAATTTTGGACTTTTCAGAGCCCGTCAAATCTCTCTTCTGACCCATTTTGCCAAAGGAAAGGAAGTTGCCTAATAATTAAGCCCACCTTATATAGGGTGTTGATGTCATTACACCGCACCCCTCCTCATTACAGAGATGCACATCACCTGATTTACTTAATTGGTAGTTGGCTCTCAGCCTATACAGCTTGGAGTAGGACGATATGTATAAAAAGTATCATGTGATCAAAATACTTATTTTCCTAATAATTCTGCACACAGTGTATGTCCTTTGGAAATATATTTACTTACAAAATTAGTCACGCGTTTAATACTTATTTCACCTACTATATGTCTGGAACCGTATGGCGGATTTTAGAAAACAAAACATGGAATAGTCATGGGAGCGGCGGGAATAAAATAAGAATAAAAACTGACTTTTGAACTGGTGACAGGTCTTGTTTAAATTTGTTTTAGTGGATCTCCTCCAATACGTCAAAAACATCTGACCGAAGCCATAAATTTGAGATGAGCTTGTTACATGATGTTGAAGGACTGCATTGGCATAAAAGCAGGGATTTTCCAGGCTGATCTGAGGTGTCTGTCATTTTGATGGGTTGGATAATGTAACGCAGCCATTTTTAGAATCCAAAACAATAGAATCTGCAGTGTAGGCTCCTAGGGGATCCTAAATCTGCTGGACATCATTACTTCGAGATTGGTGGTTGTCATGCATGAATCACCTTTTGCTTTTCCGGGTTTACCCAAGTTTCAATTATTTTTTAGATCTGATTGCTTAAAAAAAAAGAAAAAATAATAATCACTTTGCCTCGTGTAGGAAGAGCAGTAAGTAAGGAGAGGAAAAAAATGAGATATCATGAAAACTTTAGTGCATTGGGATACATAACTACAAATCATTGTAAGGCGATTAATTTATGGCGCCCGTAAAATCTCTACGAATTGAAGAAGCCTGCAGTTTATAAAATTTTACAGCGGCAATATTTTGTAGTATGCTAATCATATTGATGTAAGTTCTTCAATAATACACAACAACCTGTTTTTTTTACTATTATTTTCCTTGATCCATGCGGCTCTCACGCAAATGTATGCATGTTGTCTGCGGTGCTTGATTAAAGTAAACATATATAAGCACGTGTGGTTTTTTTGTGCATCTTGATTAATGGTGGTTGTTGTAAGGTGCTTCTGTGGATAAGATTTATGAGCCATGAATACATTAGACCTTGTGCCCCACACCTGTCATAGAGCATTGCTACCTAGGTTGTAAATGAGAGCGCGCTACGGCAATAATTGGTGGCATTGTTTGCCTCTTGTTCTTAGATTAGATAGGAAAATATCAATAGGGATGGACGGCGTTGAAGGCGACATGTAAACATCGCTGAATGTAAAGTATGAATGTAATTAATCAATGTGATTCATGGATATGACTCTTTTTATTGAATCTGAAAAGTTAAAAAGACGTACATATTTCATGTATGGCGATTGATTCCTTATATATCATTTTCCAAGGTGACGTGGTTATTATGGGTCTGAATGGATTTGCCATCGGTTGATTCCATGTTTTAATATTGGTCAAATATAATTTAGTTATGTTGATTTTAAGGATTTAAAAGGAAAAATCTAGCTTTTTGGTTCCAAAAAGTGTCCTCATATATTTTTACAGTGGTCAGAACTAATACAGATCCATATCCCCTACATTGCAACAGTCTGTCTTCTTGTCACGTGGTGTAACTGGGTATGTTAAGACGGGATAATGATGTAACACGTGATCTTAGGCTGGCCCTCACATTAGAGTCCATGTGCTGTCCATTATCTCAGAGGTAGGTTTGATGGTAGCCAGGTCCGAGCCCCCAGTGTGACCCCAACTCCTGTCCGAGCCCTGATATTACTCTCCCTCTCCCCTACCCTTGGGGCAGGCAAGAAAACAGACTAAATCCCACAAAATGACACGGACAAGGGGAATGGAAACTCGTACGTACGGAACTAAAAATACACAGGAGAGACAGTATGTGTACCGGGGAACAACAGAAAAAGAGGAGGTAACAACAACAGGGGAACGCTCACACCACGCAAAAGCGCAACCTGGATCACCATAAACAGGATAACCACTAAGAGTGGGAAACTAAAGCTGAAGCTATCATCGGAACAAATAAGGAGGAGACAACTGCATGAGGCAATAAGCAACCTGAGCTCCTAGGTCCTGCTCACCAGTCTGCAAGAATTAACTCCTGCAGAGCTGAGGACCAGTGAACCTGAATCAGCCAACATCTGGCTAAACAGGAATGCCGCGGAGACACCATCACATGTTTCTCAATGCTGTCATGAAACTAGCCAGGTCTTTCACCGGGAAGGAACAACCACAGGAAGGGTAGTCTCCAGTCAAGGAAACGGCCTATATCAAAACATGGTATCCATCCACAGACAGCTGTTTCGGGGTATTTGCCCCTCATCAGTGTGGAGTAGGAAACTGGCTAGTGGGAGCAATGCCTAGTAGAAGACTACAAAGGGAAAGATGGTTGACCTCGGGGAGATCAACATCCAACACCGCGGAGACACCATCACGTGTTTCTCAATGCAGTGACACTAGAACTCCCAGGGGGCCTTGTTCTAGTGTCACTGCATTGAGAAACACAAGATGGTGTCTCCGCAGTGTTGGATGTTGATCTCCCCGAGGTCAACCATCTTTACCTATGTAACACCTGGCTAAGGCTGAATAATACAGAATCCTCAGGTTGCTTGTCAGGCTCTGCGGCGTGAACAGAGTTCAACAACTCCGTGCACGCAGGTGCATGCAAAGTAATGCGCGAGCTATCAATCAAGGAAAAGAAGCAGAGATAGATGGACAACAAGAAGTGGGAAGGTTGCACTGAGTGCAAGTGCTTAAACAGTGAGTTTTTGCTGACGTATTCCCTTAAATGTCTATGGCACTGTACTCTGCTATCTCAAATGGATAGACAGAAGTCATGTGCAACCATGCTCCTCCATTGAACTCAGAATACACTGGGGTGGAACAGGTGGACTAATTACATTATTCCCATGATCATGGGGCCCCAAAAATCAGACCTTTATCAGTTATCTATATGTAAGTGATAACCGGAAAGAGCTACTTTAACATTTTTTTCATCCATGTACTGTATACATTGAACTACATAACAACCTAAACATTTACATATAATGGCACACAATATCAAGAAAAAAACCCCATAAATAAGTGAACCTATTTTTTGTTTTAGAATTTTAGTCTTCCTTCCATTGGTATTAACCAGGATACGAGGGAAAAAATGAATCGGCACTCAACAACCCGTAGATTAAGTTTATTGTAGTATTACATTCAAAAAGGGAGAGAGCAGGGAACACAACGGACGAGGGCAATTTCTAATGAGCTGTAGAGGTAGGACCCTTTTGAAGCGTACACCTCATGAGAAATTACCGTCATTCGTTGAAGCGTACATCTCACGAGAAACTGCCATCATCCTTTGAAATGTACATCTCAAGAGAAATGGCCATCGTCCTTTGATGCGTACACCTCAGGAGAAATGGCCGTCGTCCTTTAAAGTGTATACCTCACGAGAAATGGCTATCATCCTTTGAAGCATACACCTCACAAGAAATGGCCATTGTCCTTTGAAGCGTATACCTCACGAGAAACGGCCATTGTCCTTTGAAGCATACACCTAACAAAACACGTCTGTCGTCCTTTGAAGTGTACACCTCACGAGAAACGTCCGTCGTCCTTTGAAGCGTACACCTTACAAGAAACGGTCATAGTCCTTTGAAGTGTACACCTCACGAGAAATGGCCGTTGTCCTGTGGAGCCTACACCTCACAAGAAATGGCTGTCGTCCTTTGACGTGTACACCTCACAAGAAATGGCTGTCATCCTTTGAAGTGTACACCTCACGATAAATGTCCATCTTCCTGTGAAGGGTACACCTGACAAGAAATAGCCATCGTCCTTTGAAGCATACACTCCACAAGAAACAGCTGTCATCCTTTGAAGTGTAGACCTCACGAGAAACGGTTGTTATCCTTTGAAGCGTACACCTCACGAGAAACGACCGGCGTTCATTGACGCGTACACCTCACAAGAAACAGCTATTGTCCTTTGAAGCATACACTCCACAGCAAACGGCCATTGTTCTTTGAATCGTACAACTCATGAGAAACGGTCGTCGTCCTTTGAAGCGTACATCTCATAAGAAACGACCGTCATCCTTTGAAGCGTACACCTCACAAGAAATGTCCGACATTCGTTAAAACTTACACCTCACAAGAAACGGCCGTCGTCCTTTGTGTTCCCTGCTCTCTCCCTTTTTCACTGTAATGCCGCAATAAACTTAATCTACGGGAAGGTGAGTGCCGCTACATTTTTTTTTTTCATATGATGGACTTCATGTCTTGTGTCGGTCTCTAGGTGTGCCGAAATTTTGCTTCTCCTTTTTTGTATTCCATTGATGTTGTTCCTTACATCGCTCTATAAAATATCGCTGTAATGTGATTCCCTCTACCTCTTCCTCGCTAAATCTCCCAGGTTTTTTTGCTTGTCCTGTCCAACCAGTGTCAATTCTGACTTTGTGTAACCTGTGCTCTATTAACTCAACCAGCCGAGATTAATTACCCGCTGAACCCCACGAAAAGAAAAGTCAGCCCTGTCCATAGAACAATTTCTTATAAAAAATATTGCTGAAAGTGCCAGTCCTGACTCTGTAATCTCCGTGTTTCTTGGATGTCAAAACCCCTGTAGCCCATTTTGAGCTAAGTGGCCTGACAAATAATGATCATGTGCAGGATGGGAAAAGCGAGTAATTTGGTCAGCAGAGGCAATCTATGAAGACTGTGTTCTGCAGTAAGCACAGCTGTGTGTGGACAGGGAACAATAATGGGGACCTTGGGAGAATTTCATGGTTACTGCTCATGTACTGCAACTTTTCCTCCAGTTTCTCTAATAAACATTGGATCTATTTATATTTCTTGGATTGTACTGTAAGAACAAGTTCCACGCGGCATTACTCGGGCGACAGCAAAACTACTTTTTTATTTTGTGTCAGGGGCAGCAGAATGGAATGAGCTGGTCTTATCCTACTATGAAATCAAACATTTTTAGACTTTTTTTTTTATATATATATATATATATATATATATAAACATTATTATTAAAAGGAACCTGTTCCAATGAAAATGCAGTCCTATCCAAAGACACCATGTTTTCGAAAAAAAGAAATGAGCTGAGTAGAGAGTGAAACATATTTCTTGGAAAAGATTCTGTAGAACTATTTCTTTAATAAATATTGCTTATTCAGGGCTTAAGAGTCCAGTGGGCGGTCCTAATCACTGATTAACGGTATAATCAGTGTAATATAGGACTCTTAGGGGTGCTTTACATGTTGTGACATTGCTAGCATCGGCTAGCGATGTCCAGCGCGATAGCACCCGCCCCCGTCGTACATGCGATATCTTGTGATTGCTGCCGTAGGGAACATTATTGCTATGGCAGCGTCACACGCACATACCTGGTCGGCGACGTCACTGTTATCGCCGAACAATCCCTTCTTCAAGGGGGAGGTGCGTTCGGCGTCACCACGACGTCACTAAGCGGCCGGCCAATAGAAGCGGAGGGGCGGAGATGAACGGGATGTAACATCCCGTTCACCTTCTTCCTTCCGCATTGATGCTGGACGCAGGTAAGGAGATGTTTGTCGTTCCAGCGGCTTCACACACAGCGATGTGTGGAGCTGCAGGAGCGACAAACAACATCGTACCTGCAGCTGGAGCGACATTTTGAAAATGAACGACGTGACACAGATCAGGGATTTTTGACTGTTTTGCGCTCGTTCATCGTCGCTCCTAGGATTTACACATTGCAATGTCGCTACCGGCACCGGATGTGCGTCACAACAACTGTGACCCCAACGATATTTCAGTAGCAATGTCGCAACGTGTAAAGTACCCCTTAGAGATGAGTGGGCCCGTGGAATTTTGGTTCGGGGGGTTCAGCTAGACTTTAGATACAGTTCATATTAGGACCCCGACTTGACCCAAATTTCAATGGAAGTCACTAATTGGTCAGTTCGGATCTCCGCCCACATACAGCCAGCCATAAACAGATTACTTCCAGAGAGGTGAATGGGGTTTTTCCACTTTATCGTGCATCGTGAGAGCTCAGAAATTTTCTGCTCTCAGAGGGGCTCAGAAAATTTCCCCATCAGAAGTCGTTTAACATGCCAGTCGGACTTTGTTATATATTTAGTGGACTGTGTGTGCGGGAAACAATATGTAGGAAGGACAAGTCAGGCCCTCCACAATAGGCTAAATTCACATAGGCACAATGTGAAGATAGGCTATATGCTCCATGGACTCTCTAAGCATTGCACTCTGAAACAAAATAAGGGGATGGTTTTTAATATTACACCAATAGAGCAGATATCCCCAAATGCCCCCAATAGAATGGAAACCCTGAGCAGAAAGGAGACCTTTTGGATCAACAAATTAAATACGTTAAAACCCTTTGGTCTAAATGAGGTCACTGACTTGTTTTATTAATTCGTTTTTATCCCCCATCAGTTATGAAGTACCCTTTTATCTGGTTTTATATGGTGGCTTGGCCATTGTTTTTATATCTAATGCTAACAAACTTTTTACTCATTTGTTGTGTTTTATTGAATTAATATTGTATTTATATTTATAATTTGAAAACCATGTAGTAATTTTTAAATTGACACTGTCCTATATATATCTACAATAAGTATAGCCTTATTGTTTTACCATTTATTATTTATTTCTATTGCGTTTCTGTATTTGTCCCCTATGTTCCTCCATCTCTCGTTAATACTCTAAAGCAGGCTTTGCACACTACGACATCGCAGGTGCTATGTTGATGGGGTCAAATTGAAAATGACGTACTTCCGGCATCGCATGCGACATCGTAGTGTGTAAAAGTTCGATGATACGATTAACGAGCGCAAAAGAGTCGTAATTGTATCATCAGTGCAGCGTCGGCGTAATCCATAATTACGCTAACGCGACGGTCCGATGTTGTTCCTCGCTCCTGCGGCAGCACACATCGCTGTGTGTGAAGTCGCAGGAGCGAGGAACATCTCCTACCGGCGTCACCGCGGCTTCCGTATTCCGTAGGATATGCGGAAGGAAGGACGTGGGCGGGATGTTTACATCCCGCTCATCTCCGCCCCTCCGCTCCTATTGGCCGCCTGCCGTGTGACGTCGCTGTGATGCCACACGACCCGCCCCCTTAATAAGGAGGTGGGTCGCCGGCCAGAGCGACGTCCCAGGACAGGTGAGTCCATGTGAAGCTGCCGTAGCGATAATGTTCGCTACGGCAGCTATCACAAGGATATCGTACCTGCGACAGGGGTGGGGACTATCGCTTGCGGCATCGCAGCATCGGCTTGCGATGTTGCAACGTGCAAAGCCCGCCTTACTCTTCATGTAAATGACTGCTATATGTGTCTGGTACACTTTTTTTGCTGTCTTTCTGCACTCTTTGCACTCATTGCCGCTAGATTGACAAAACCTCCTCTTCTGCTTGTCTAGCGCAAGCGCATTGTATCTGGTTCCCACGGTAGTGAACTCTGGTCATCCCTCGGTTCCTTGAACTTGTATCACCTCTACCGCGCAGGCTCCCTAGCTGTTTTTCTCTGCACTCGCTTCCTATCGGAGCATGTCTCCTTTACGGAAATAGAATGCATACTAAGCATTAGAAAGCTTTTTTTGTCATTGTCAGACATTATAAAAAATTTTAATCAAAATAATTTTCAATCGCAGTGTCCTTGCAGTTCTATTCCTTATTCTTTATAGTTTTATATATATAAATAAATATAAAAAGATTTTTTTCACGTCCCTCTGGATATTTACTCACGATCGCTGTATCCCTATATATAGTTCTATATATATATACTTTTTTACACATTGTTTGGAATTTTCACTCACAATCTCTGTATCCCCATGTAGAGTAGAGGACTAAACACCAGTATATTCACCTATACTCCATAGGTTCGCACACCATCTTAAACACATCCCTTCCCCCTGATTTTATTAAATAACACGAGAAACATGTCTTTATTCATTCATTCATTTATTTATTTTCTATTTTTTCAGTATTTCCTTTTTTGGAATTATCCATGTTTCTTGGGATCATGCTGTTTTCAGACACTTTTCTGTTGTTCACAATTTTTCCATCTTTCCTTTTTTTTCTTCTTTTCTCTCTTTTTTTTTCTCCCTTTTTTTTCTTCTTTACCATGTGGCTCTGAGTCATCAGCTCTGAGTCATACGGGCAGTCCTTAATGCATACATGGCTGTTTGCTCCTTATATATAGGTTCAAGCGGCCTTGCTGTAATATGATTTCTTTTCCTGAGGAAGGAGACGGATGTCTCTGAAACGCGTAGGAACTGTCAAATAAAAAGGAAATCTTTTAATTTACCTGCATCAGTGGTTTTTAGCGCGGCATAAACCAAGTCTTCTCTTCTACCTGTGTGATACAAAATTCCTCTCCCGGGGCTGCAGCTAAATCACCGGGCACTCACAGGCTATCATAAAGGGTTGTGACTGGCACAACCTCACCAGGTGAGTGCTTCTTTGTCTTGTCTGTCTACCCTCATACCGGGTAAGACCCTATTGCGCTTTTTCCCCCCCTACAGTTTTACAAGGTCTTAGAGTAGATAGAGATGGGGTCAGGAAACGGTCCGAGGTCAGAAGCCAGGAGGTAACGACAAGAACAGGGAGCGGACAGAGAGGAGTCAAACAACAGTTCAGGGTCAAGAAACTTAGATCAGAACAAAAGCACAACACAAGCCAAGAGCACAACTGCAGAACCAGAGAGTATGACTGGCAAGATTCTGGGAGAGCATGCTCAGTAATGAAACAGAACAATTACCAGGAAGGTGGAACACCTGAGTAATCAGCACCTCCCAGAACCTGCATGGAATTCAGTGCTGTCAAACAACCTGTCAGCTAGTGCTCAAACAAAGTCAGCAGAGCATCTCCAAATGCAAGATGCTCTGCACAAAGGAAACATGTCACTGCCAGCTTTGTAGTTCAGGAAAGCGCAGCAGAGCATCACTTGTGTGCAAGATGCTCTGCACAGAGGAATCATAACAGATGACCACAGGATATGTCATTAATTTGAAATCAGTGGAAATCCAACACCCGGAAATCCCATTGATTAGCTGAAAACAGCTCTAATAGTGGCCAGACATAAACACATGTGAAGAAGCTGTAAAGTGCAGCTCCATTCAATGTGCCATTACCAGGTACTATAGAACAGCTACTATTCTTTTAAATCAGTTTGCATTATCTGAGAATTAGACAGTTTTGATAAATACCGTATGTACCATTATGTTTTTCAATATTAAAGAAAAATGCCTCTATTGCCTCTTATCTGTCAGTTCTTAATTCCCTCTGCTGATCCTTCAGTCTCAAAAACTATTGAAATCTGTCTTCATTGAGGGATCAAATTACACTTTCTGCCTATGAAAGTCTATGGAGGAGGGAAGAAAAAGAGAAGAGAGGCACAAAGAGAAACTGAAAACGGCTACAAAATAGAATACAATAGAATGTATTAGGCTAAGTTCACATTTCCGTTGTTTTGTATCAGTCACATGCGTCGCTTGACGCATGTGACTGATGCGCTGTTCAACGCTGTACAACGGATGACAAAGAACAGAATTCTTTGTCGGATTCCGTTGTGTGCGGGGGGCGGAGTTCGGGGGGGGGAGCCCGAGCGGGGCCGTGGCACTGAGGACGTCAGTGCCGCAGGGACTGCAGGACAGGTGAGTGTGTGTGTGTGTGTGTGTGTGTGTGTGTATACACATGCTGAATGCGGGAGGGGGCGGAGCTGAGTGGGGGGCGGGGCCAGGCGCTGAGGATGTCAGTGGCAGTGCTGCGGTCTGCATGGCTGGGAACAGGTGAGTGTATGTGTGTGTGTGAGTGAGTGTGTGTACACACATGTGCGGGAGGGGGCGGGGCCGAGCGGGGAAGTGTCGGCCTCCCTGCACACGTAACCAGACTAAATATCGGGTAGCAAAGCACCCGATGTTTACCTTGGTTACCCGATATTTACCTTGGTTACGGGCCTACTCCGCTTAGCGCTGGCTCCTTGCACCGTAACCAGGGTAAATATCGGGTAACCAACCAAAGCTGGTGACGTGTGCAGGGAGCCAGAGAGCATGCGCAGCGAAATCCGACGGATCTCGCTGCTCAAAAAACGTTACATGCTGCATTCCTCCCGCCCGGTGGTCAGTCGTTCCACGACTGATCAGTCGGGCGGAGGGTGCAACGCAGCATCATCAGTCACAATCCGCTGCTCATACAAGTCTATGGGAGCAACGGAATACGCTAAACGGATTCCGTTGTTTACAAGAGCAGCGGATTGTGACTGATACATTTTAGCGGAAATGTGAACTTAGCTTTAGTCATCGAAAGCCAAAATCGCATTACAGGACATCTTACCTGAATACATCATGAGGAGGCAATGCCCTGCTACTTGATCCAGGGGCATTGTCTAACTACTTTTATTGGGTAATGAAATATTTTTATTTAATTGGTTTCCCCTTGTTACAAAATAAACTACAATGGCCCAGACTATAAAATTTTATTTTTGGGAACTTGAGATATATATATATATACACTACAGTTCAAAAGTTTGGGGTCATCCAGACAATTTTGTCTTTTCCATGAAAAATCATACTTTTATTTATCAAATGAGTTGTACAATGAATAGGAAATCTAGTCCAGACATTGACGAGGTTAGAGATAATGATTTTTACTTGACATTATAATTTTCTCTTCACACTTTGCGTTCGGCACAGAATGCTCCTTTGCAGCAATTCCAGCTTTGCAGACCTTTGGCATTCTAGCTGTTAATTTGCTGAGGTAATCTGGAGATATTTCACCCCATGCTCCCCCCTCCCACAAGTTGGATTGGCTTGATGGGCACTTTTTGCACCATACGGTCAAGCTGCTCCCACAACAGCTCTATAGGGTTGAGATCTGGTGACTGGGATGGCCACTCCATTACAGATAGAATACCAGCTGCCGGCTTCTTCCTTAAATAGTTCATGCATAATTTGGAGGTGGACTTTAGGTCATTATCCTGTTGTAGGATGAAATTGGCTCCAATCAAGCGCTGTCCATAGGGTATGGCATGGCGTTGCAAAATGGAGTGATAGCCTTCCTTATTCAAAATCCCTTTTACATTGTACAAATCTCCCACTTTACCAGCACCAAATCAACCCCAGACCATCACATTACCTCCACCATGCTTGACAGATGGCGTCAGGCACTCTTCCAGCATCTTTTCAGTTGTTCTGCGTCTCACAAATGTTCTTCTGTGTGATCCAAACATCTCAAACTTCGATTCGTCTGTCCATAAAACTTCTTTCCAATCTTCCTCTGTCCAATGTCTGTGTTCTTTTGCCCATATTAATTAACTCTCCAAACAAATATTCATCTCCCCTTCCCTCTTACCTCCCCACCTGTCCTCAT
This sequence comes from Anomaloglossus baeobatrachus, assembly GCF_048569485.1. NCBI lineage: Eukaryota > Metazoa > Chordata > Amphibia > Anura > Aromobatidae > Anomaloglossus > Anomaloglossus baeobatrachus. The sequence goes on along the minus strand of NC_134354.1, from coordinate 753,319,166 downwards.
CTGCTGACCTGCTCCTAAACCGCAGATCGCTTCTAGTATCGCGCAGACTAGGCCGTCCACTCTCCTTCTCCCACCTGCTCTCCCTTTCTCTACTTCTCCTCACTGCTGGTGACATATCTCCCAATCCTGGACCCCCACAGATGGGACACTCCTCTTTATCACCCCCCTACCGCTCCCCATCTAGTAGTAACTACCGCAACCTCTCCAACATAAAATCCATTCCCCTCTCTGCCACTCCGCAGCCCCCTCTCTCTGGAGCGCTCTGGAATGCCCGTTCCATCTGTAATAAACTGCACTTCATTCACGACCTCTTTATCTCTAGCAATCTATCCTTTCTGGCCCTCACCGAAACATGGCTGACACCATCCAACACTGCCTCCCCTGCTGCGCTGTGCTACGGCGGCCTCCACTTCACCCACACCCCTCGCCCTGGCAATAGACAGGGTGGAGGAGTGGGCCTCCTCCTTTCTAACAACTGCAGCTTCACCCCAATGCCACCTCTACCCTCCCTTGTCCTGCCTTCCTTTGAAGTGCACTCTGTCCGCATCTACTCTCCCTCCAACCTCCAAGTGGCCGTCATATACAGACCCCCGGGCCCAACCACTGCCTTTATCGACCAGTTCTCCGCCTGGCTTCTACACTTTCTCTCTGCTGACATCCCCACTATCATCATGGGTGACTTCAACATCCCCACTGACACCCGCCAGTCAGCGGCCTCCAAACTCCTCTCCCTCGCCTCATCTTTTGGTCTAACTCAGTTGTCCGCCTCTGCCACCCACAAAGATGGCCACACACTAGACCTTATCTTCACCCGTCTCTGCTCTCTATCTAACCTCACTACCTCCCCTCTCCCCTTATCTGACCACCATCTGCTGACCTTTTCAGCCCTGTCCTCCTCACCTGCCCCCCCTGTCCAGCACGTATCACACCCCCGCAGAAACCTTGCACACATCAACATACACACCCTTTCTGACTCTATCCTACCGCTGTCCTCCATATCTTCACTCCACGACACAAACAGTGCCACCATTTTCTACAACGCCACTCTCACATCAGCTATTGATTCAGTCGCTCCTCTTGTGAACGGCAGAGCAAGACGAATCAATAGACAACCCTGGCACAACAGCCTCACTAAAAAACTACGGCAAGTGTCTAGAGCCGCAGAGCGGCGCTGGAAGAAAACGCACTCCCAGGAAGACTTCACCACATTCAAAAATGCAATTCACACATTTCGCTTGGCCCTTACCTCGGCTAAACAGAATTACTTCAAAAACCTCATATCCTCTTTAACACACAACCCCAAACAGCTATTTAACACTTTTACCTCCCTCCTTCGCCCACCGCTGCCCCCTCCAACCTCCCTCATCTCCGCAGAAGAATTTGCCACATATTTCAAAGAAAAGATCGACCAAACCAGACAAGTCTTTTCTGCTGAACCACCACAACCCCTTTATATAACAGACCACTGCCCCTCCCCCATAAACTTCCTCCCCACTATCACCGAAGGAGAGCTTGCACATCTTCTCTCAAAAGCGCACCTCACTACATGCGCACTTGACCCCATCCCATCCCACCTCCTCCCCAACCTCACCACTATCCTTATTCCCGCCTTATCCCATCTCTTCAACCTATCTCTAACAACTGGTACCTTCCCTTCTGCCTTTAAGCATGCAACAGTCACACCTATCCTAAAGAAACCTTCCCTCGACCCAACCTCTACTACCAGCTATCGACCCATATCGCTACTCCCACTTGCCTCAAAACTCCTGGAACAGCACGTCCATGCTGAACTTTCCTCCCACCTCTCCTCTAACTCTCTCTTTGACAACCTACAGTCCGGCTTCCGTCCACATCATTCCACTGAAACTGCCCTGACTAAAATCACAAATGACTTACTTACCGCCAAAGCTAACAACCACTTCTCTGTACTCCTACTTCTAGACCTATCCTCAGCCTTTGACACTGTTGACCACTCCCTGCTACTACAGATCCTCTCTTCCCTTGGTGTCAGAGACCTCGCTCTCTCTTGGATCTCTTCATACCTCTCCAACCGCACTTTTAGTGTCTCCCATTCCCACACAACCTCTTCATCCCGTTCTCTCTCTGTTGGTGTCCCTCAAGGCTCTGTCCTGGGACCCTTACTTTTTTCTATCTATACATTTGGCCTGGGACAACTCATAAAGTAGGGGCAGCACGGTGGCTCATTGGTTAGCACTGCAGTCTTGCAGCGCTGGGGTCCTGGGTTCAAATCCCACCAAGGACAACATCTGCAAGGAGTTTGTATGTTCTCCCCGTGTTTGCGTGGGTTTCCTCCGGGTACTCCGGTTTCCCCCCACACTCCAAAGACATACAGATAGGGACTCTAGATTGTGAGCCCCAATGGGGACAGTGTTGCCAATGTATGTAAAGCACTATGGAATTAATAGCGCTATATAAATGAATAAAATTATTATTATTATTATTATTATAAAGTCCCATGGCTTCCAGTACCACCTATATGCCGATGACACTCAGATCTACCTCTCTGGTCCAGATGTCACATCTCTGCTGTCCAGAATCCCAGAGTGCCTATCTGCTATATCTTCCTTCTTTTCCTCTCGCTTCCTAAAGCTCAATATGGCCAAAACTGAACTGATCATCTTTCCTCCATCTCCCCTGCACTCTCCACCTGATCTATCCATTACAATTAATAACATCACGCTCTCCCCAGCACCCAAAGTTCGGTGCCTCGGAGTGACCTTTGACTCTGCCCTGTCCTTCATACCGCACATCCAATCCCTCACCACCTCCTGCTGTTTTCAACTCAAAAATATCTCCAGAATCCGCCCTTTTCTCAATCCCCAATCTACAAAAATTCTAGTGCACGCCCTCATAATCTCCCGCATCGACTACTGCAACATCCTCCTCTGTGGTCTCCCTGCTAACACACTCGCCCCTCTCCAGTCCATCCTTAACTCTGCTGCCCGACTGATCCACCTCTCTCCTCAATACCACCCCGCTTCTCCTCTCTGCAAGTCCCTCCACTGGCTCCCAATCTTCCACCGTATCCAATTCAAATTACTAACACTGACCTACAAAGCTATCCATAATCTGTCTCCTCCATATATCTCTGAACTAATCTCTCGCTACACTCCAAAACGTAACCTCCGGTCCTCCCAAGATCTCCTTCTATCCTCCTCTCTCATTCGCTCCTCATGCAACCGACTCCAAGACTTCTCCCGAGCATCCCCAGTCTCCTGGAACTCACTGCCTCAACACGTCAGACTATCTACTACACTTGCAAACTTCAAACGGACCCTGAAAACTCATCTGTTCAGAAATGCCTATAATCTACAATGACCTCACCGCCCCACCACCGTGCGGACCTGCCGCCCCACCACCGTGCGGAGCTGCCGCCCCACCACCGTGCGGAGCTGCCGCCCCACCACCGTGCGGAGCTGCCGCCCCACCACCGTGCGGAGCTGCCGCCCCACCACCGTGCGGAGCTGCCGCCCCACCTACACCCCACCTACTGTCTCCTCCCCAAAATCCTTTAGGATGTAAGCCCGCAAGGGCAGGGCCCTCTTCCCCCTGTGCTAGTCTGTCTATTGTAACGTGTACATGTATTCTGTATGTAACCCCCTCATGTACAGCACCATGGAATCAATGGTGCTCTATAAATAAACAATAATAATAATAATAATTAATCTTTTCTTTTTATTAGCCAGTCTCAGATATGGCTTTTTCTTTACCACTCTGCCCTAAAGGCCAGCATCCCGGAGTCGCCTCTTCACTGTAGACTTTCACACTGGCGTTTTGCGGGTACTGTGTAATGAAGCTGCCAGTTGAGGACCTGTGAGGCATCAATTTCTCAAACTAGAGCCTCTAATGTAGTTGTCTTGTTGCTCAGTTGTGCAGCGCGGCCTCCACTTCTCTTTCTACTCTGGTTAGCGCCTGCTTGTGCTCTCCTCTGAAGGGAGTAGTACACACCGTTGTAGGAAATCTTCAGTTTCTTGACAATTTCTCACATGGAATATTCTTCATTTCTAAGAACAAGAATAGACTGTCGAGTTTCACATGAAAGTTCTCTGCTTCCGGCCATTTTGAGAGTTTAATGGAACCAACAAATGTAATGATCCAGATTCTCAACTAGCTCAAAAGAAGGTCAGTTTTTTTAGCTTTTCTTATCAGCAAAACTGTTTTCAGCAGTGCTAACATACTTGCACAAGGGTTTTCAAGGGATTTCTAAACATCCATTAGCCTTATAACACAGTAAGCAAACACTATGTACCACTAGAACACTGGAGTGGTGGTTGTTGGAAATGGGCCTCTATACACCTATGTAGATATGCATTAAAAACCAGACGTTTGCAGCTAGAATAGTCATTTACCACATTAACAATGTATATAGTGTATAGCTGTTTAATTTAATGTTAGCTCCATTGAAAAAAAATGTGCTTTTCTTTCAAAAATAAAGGAAATATCTAAGTGACCCTAAACTGTTGAATGGTAGTGTATATACTGTGTATATATATATATATATATATATATATATATATATACAGTACAGACCAAAACTTTGGACACACCTCCTCATTCAAAGGGGTACTTTGCACGCTGCGACATCGCTAGCCGATTGTAGCGATGCCGAGTGTGATAGTCCCCGCCCCCGTCGCAGATGCGATCTCTTGTGATAGCTGCCGTAGCGAACATTATCACTACGGCAGCTTCACACGCACTTACCTGCCCTGTGACATCGCTCTGGCCGGCGACCCGCCTCCTTCCTAAGGGGGCGGGTCGTGGGGCATCACAGTGATGTCACACGGCAGGCAGCCAATAGAAGCGAAGGGGCGGAGATGAGCGGGACGTAAACATCCCGCCCACCTCCTTCCTTCCTCATTGCAGGTGGGACACAGGTAAGGAGATGTTCCTCGCTCTTGCGGCTTCATACACAGCGATGTGTGCTGCCGCAGAAACGAGAAACAACATCGTACCTGTCGCTGCAGCGAATTTATGGAAATGACCAACACTACACAGATCACCGATTTTCGACGCTTATGCAATCGTTTATCGGTGCTTCTAGGCTTTATACGTTGCTACGTCGTTACCGCCGCCGGATGTGTGTCACTTTCTATTTGACCCCAACGAGATCGCAGTTGCGATGTCGCAACGTGCAAAGTACCCCAAAGAGTTTTCTTTATTTTCATTACTCTAAAAATTGTAGATTCACATTGAAGGCATCAAAACGATGAATTAACACATGTGGAATGAAATACTTAAAAAAGTGTGAAACAACTGAAAATATGTTTTATATTCTAGGTTCTTCAAAGTAGCCACCTTTTGCTTTGATTACTACTTTGCACACTCTTGGCATTCTCTTGATGAGCTTCAAGAGGTAGGCACTGGAAATGGTCTTCCAACAGTCTTGAAGGAGTTCCCAGACATGCTTAGTACTTGTTGGCCCTTTTGCCTTCACTCTGCGGTCCAGCTCACCCCAAACCATCTCGATTGGGTTCAGGTCTGGTGACTGTGGAGGCCAGGTCATCTAACTAGCACCCCATTACTCTCCTTCTTAGTCAAATAGCCCTTACACAGCCTGGAGGTGTGTTTGGGGTCAATGTCCTGTTGAAAAATAAATGATGGTCCAACTAAACGCAAATCGGATGGAATAGCATGCCGCTGCAAGATGCTGTGGTAGCCATGCTGGTTCAGTGTGCCTTCAATTTTGAATAAATCCCCAACAGTGTCACCAGCAAAGCACCCCCCACACCATCACACCTCCTCCTCCATGCTTCACGGTGGGAACCAGGCATATAGAGTCCATACGTTCACCTTTTTTACAAAGACACGGTGGTTGGATCCAAAGATCTCAAATTTGGACCCATCAGACCAAAGCACAGATTTCCGCTGGTCTAATGTCCATTCCTTGTGTTCTTAAGCCCAAACAAGTCTCTTCTGCTTGTTGCCTGTCCTTAGCAGTGGTTTCCTAGCAGCTATTTTACCATGAAGGCCTGCTGCACAAAGTCTCCTCTTAACAGTTGTTCTAAAGATGAGAAGGTGTGTAAACTAAACACCTTCACATACCGTGGGCTTCAAGTCCATTTAAATGTCCATAGTGAAAGTATGGCTGTGTCCCCAGGAGACACGGATTTCTGGTCAGTCTTTGTAGTGGACCGCCCACTCAGGTTTGGACACTACAAGTGTCAGAGTGGAGCTCCCTCAGCCTCCACACACTCAGTTCCAGATGGCTAAAGGCAACCCACGCTTCCTTAGGCAGGTTCCTTCCAGAGGCTCAACCTCTCTGAGAATAGCAACCTCTTTACCTGCCTGAGGCTGCTCCTTGTGCAGGGCTGCTCCACACACTGCTTCACACTCACTGACAGCCTGCTAAATCAGACTGGACACACCCACAGGTGGAGGTCTGTGATTCTCCAGACCTGCACAGCACACTGGGATTATTAAAGGGAACCTGACCCTTATATGCAGAAAGAAGCCTTTGTGGAACTACAAGTCCCATAGCAACCTCTTCAGTTTAATATCGCAGGTACCTTCTCCGCTGTGACATATAGCGACCATTTACCACATTGGTGGTCGCTACCTCACAATATATATATATATATATATATATATATATATATATATATATACACACTGTATATTTCATATATGTCTTGCACATTTCCATTGAACCTAAATATCTAATTAGGATACCTGCCATGTGAGTAATTCTGGAAGCATAACTAGAAGATGAGCGATGAATGAGTGTAAGTGAAGTTTAGAATTTTAAGTGATACAATTGAAAAACTAAAGAAAAAACAACAAAAAACCTCCTGTTTAATTTTCGTTTTCTCATTTGGATCCTAAAATTGGAGTGTACATTGCTGGCTGCATTCATTCCTGCTGGGTGATAACAAGGTCTTGTGATTCTTTCCAGTGCCCCACTATTTAACACCTGCGAATTTAGATGGCATATTTTAGTTTTCAACCTTTTGTTAGTTCTGAAAGGTCACAGAGAAAGCATTACATTGCATTTCTAAACTGCTCCGTTAGCCATTCTTTATGGTCCATATATCATCTTAATTACTTGTGTTACTTGCCGGCTGTCTTCTTCCCAAGATTTGTAAATTAATAATACAATATAGACTGAAAAGGAAGAATAAAAAGTCTAAAAGTCTAAGGGAAAAAAAACACATTTTCTAATATTTATTCAGTATTTTTATATATGTGCATTTATTTATGAACATATTTTTTGGAAAGTACGGTCTTTTATTTTAAGTCAGGCAGAAGTCTGAAAAAGATAGGGATGAATTTACCATCCCCTGGATAATGACCATGCTCATGGTTTACCCATTTAATGCCTGGGTAGAGTTGAATTATAATTTTTGATGGGTATCGTACCAAACTGGGATTCCATCCTGCCTTGAGCATTTGTACATTGGTGAAGCTTACTGGTTCTGATTTTCCATTCTGGCAATTATATTTGCCAACTTTTTAAGGCTATGTCTCACGTCACCACCAAAGCCTGCTCTTGCAACTTCTGTCTCAATCACCAGGGGACACCGTGTTCCCTCCATGGATCGAGCTGGGGATGGGAGAGGAGTCAGTGCCCGTGGCTCTGGTGGGCGCAGGCTCTGCTCATCCACTAGGCTGGATGTCCCTGGGACCTGCAGTACCACTGGCGGACTGTAGGTGGTGTGTGTCTTCCAGCTGTCATTACCACCATTCAGCTACAGCCAATAGGAAAACACGACACCCTTTTAATTCCCCCTCCTGTCTGCTGGTCACTGCCAGATATAGTTTTGTATTCCTGCTTTCTGGTTATCGCTCTGTCCAGTATAGTGATCCCTGAGTTTTTACCTCTGCCTGTTCTCTGACTACCCTTCTGCCTGATGTTTTTGTACCTCGCTGCCAGTTTTGGATTTGACCTTTGCCTGGTTTTCTGACCACATCCTAGTCTGCAGATATTGTCCCTGTCCTCCATCTCCTGGTTTGAGCCTGCCAGGACTACTACTGTCACCTGG